>NC_046154.1:96382277-96657665 GCF_011064425.1 Rattus rattus
TTCCTGTCCTCTTTATGGTGCCATGACACCCTTTTTCGTTTAGTGAATCCTAATTCAATCAAGCACAATGACTTTGAGCAAATTGTTCCTGCTCCTTAAAACTATGTTGTGCTTCTCCCCAATGTCTCATGTATTCCAGGCTGGTGTTGAACTCTCTCGATAGCCAAAGCTGATGTTGCATTTTTAGTCTTCTTTAGTGTTAGGATTCTAGGTATGTGCCAATATGCCCAGTTTATCTTTGAGTTTCTGTGAGGATGGAATTCAGGGCTTTGTGTATGCTAGGCAAACATCCCACTAAATGAGCTCTAGCCCCAGGCCCAAAGTGCTTCTGTTCTGTGCCTGGTGCCTGGTGCCTGGTGCCTGGTGCCTGGTGCCTGGTGCCTGGTGCCTCGAATTCCAATGGGGTAAGTCACTGTTTCCCTAAGAGTAGTGACTCAGTGAAAAGACACATTTACAGCAGTGAGTAGAGAAACACAGGAAACATTTGGGCTAAAGACAAGGTGCCCTGGGGTCATTGCTATCAGAAATGAGGTATCAGAGAGTATTTTCTTGAAACAATGGTATTGCACTGAATTTTGAGGAAAAAGCAGTAGTTTTCAGCAGCAGGTAAAGGAATTCAGTTGAAGATTTTACATAAGAAAGAAACCTGTGAAGCCAGGATGGTCAAGAACTTTATATCAAGAGAAAGCCAAGGCAGGTCTCTCAAGGGCTTTTAACGGAGATAGCTCAAGGCTTATTTGTCCTATTTAAGGATGGTGTGGTTGCTGTGTAAAGAATGAAGTAAGACATGGGGCAGGGAGACTAGATAAGAGGACCTTGTTCACCTAGTTAAGAAATCTTGAGATGTAAAGAGTACTCAGATTTGAGATCATGTAATGAATGCTTGCCGTGTTACAGATGAGTATTTGGTTTTATAAGTGTCAAGCTCTAGTCATTGAGTAGATAGATGATGGAGTCATTGGTTTGTATAGGGAATGCTTTGAAGACCAGGTGGTGGTGTGCAGGAAGCTTTGGTTTGGGGCTGCCTGTCATTCAAACCATAATGACTTTAGCATTACTGCTGAGCCTAAGTTAGGATCCCTGCCATAAGTTGTCATATTATGTCCAACACTGCTTGCTTAGGCTGTGCCTTTCCCTGAAGGACATTATTTTGGTTTTTTCGAAACAGAGTTTCTCTATGTAGCCCTGGCTGTCCTAGAACTTGCTCTGTAGATCAGGCTGGCCTTGAACTCAGAAATCCAACTACCTCTGCCTCCTGAGTGCTAAAATTAAAGGGGTAAGCTACCACCATCACCTGGTAAAAGGCAGTGTTTTTAACAAGAGGCTCCTGACTCTATTTTGAGGATGGAAGATGACTCCGCATCATATTGAACATGTGAACAACATCATGTATCCAGAACCATTAAGACACCGACTGATAGCTTTTTCCTAAGAGTAGAACTGGCATCGCCCCATACATTTATCTGAGTAAATTGGGACTATGGGCCATATAGATGCTTAAAAATTTTATCAGCAAAGCCGGGCATGGAAATTTATCAGATACACCAGATTGATGAAAGACTATAGAAAGGACTTGTAACACCGCCGTGGGAATGGTCCAATGACTTATCATCTGATCGTGGGAGTGTACATCAAGGGACCGACAGGTAGAGAAGTCCTAACTGTCCCAGGGGCTCCAGTGTGACTCAGTTTCCACTGTTGACTCCGCCTCCTAGAGTTTCTGTTCTTTTATATCTACATATCTACATCTCTGGGCCTGCTATCCATCAGTTCATCAGTTTGTTCATTTGCACGTGGTCCTGGCCTTCTCCTTTGCAGCCTCTGCAGCACCCCACTTCTGCAGCTCATCTCTGAGCCTGCAGCTTGGTTCTGAGGCAGCAGCTGCATTTCCAGGAGACCTCCTGCCACATGTGTAACCTTATTCCCACAGACTCTGCAGCTTCATCAACTTCTGCCCCTCAGGCCCCCTTGTAACACCTTATAACTTACCGATATAGATAGATACATAGATATAAATTATATAGATATAAATAGAGATAGAGATATAAACCCAGAGAGAAAGATTTATAGTGTGATGTGCAATGTGTGATCTGAGAGTTAATATTAGTAATTAGGATTGGAATAAAAGAACTTTTATTTACCTTGTTGAGAGCTATCAAGGGAAGGGGTTCTATTACACAAATTTCTGCCAGGGAAACCACTGTACCTTGTAAATTGATTGTCCTTCAGTGAAGTCTGACATGGTAGAAAAATAAAATGTGTTTGCCTCTGCTGTTTCTGACATAGCACAATCATGGCAGTCCCTTTTGCAAAAGGCTCTCGGCCTGAGATGGGATCCTTCTACATTGGCTCATTGTGGTGATTTGAATATGTTTGGCCCAGGGACAAACTATTAGGAGGTATGGCCTTGTTGGAGGAAGTGTGTCACTGTGGGTATGGGCTTTAAGACCTTTGTCCTAGATTCCTGCAAGCCAGTCTTCTCCTAGCAACCTTCAGATGAAGATTTAGAACTCTCAACTCCTCCTGCTCCATACCTCCTGGATGCTGCGGTGCTCCTGCTTTGATGGTAGTAGACTGAATCTCTGAACCTGTAAGACAGTGCCAATTAAATGTCCTTTATAAGAGTTGCCTTGGTCATGGTGTCTTTTCACAGCCATGGAAACCCTAATTAAGACGATTAGTCTGATCAGAATATTGACCAAGTAATATTTAACTCATCTATTATTTTCTGTTTTCTTTTCTAGTGAGATGAGGTGAACTCACTGAAAATTGATGTAGTGTCTACCAAAGGGTCATATCGTCAGAGTCTAGCAGTGTTCAGATACTAAGAAAGGCCCGGCTGAGCTAACCTGGAGGGGGACGTGCTGAGGTCGGCTGAGCATCAGATCTCTTCTCCAGACCTGTGTTGGAGTCTTGCTGCTAACTAAGCTGAATGAGCTGCTAGCCATTCACTTTTGTCTGATTTTGTTCTGTTCTGTTTTGGTTTTGCAAGACAAGAGTTCCTCTTGGCCATCCTGGAACTTGTTCTGTAGACCAGGCTGGCTTCAAATTCCATCTGCCTGCTTCTATCTCCTCCGTGCTGGGGTTTAAGTCATTTGCCACCACTGCCCAGCTTGTCCATTCACTTCTTACTGAGGCTCTTCCTCTCCTCCATGCTTTAGGCTCATTTTAGGAAGGAATGGAGACAGCAGATATGAACAAGGAAACATCTGAGGCACTAGAAGTCAGAGGCCTGGATTTCATCCTGACTGTGTGACTGTTGCCAAAACTTTGAATGAACCATTTCTTCTATTGTGATGTTGATGCATGTTTTTAAAAGGGAATGGGGGTTTGAATTAGATCATGGTCCTTCTTGTCTAGCATTCTTTTATTTTATTTTTTCTGTTTTTTTTTCTAGCATTCTTTTATGATTTATGAGACTAGTCTGTAAGTGTGGCGTGGCGTGCAAATGACTATTCAGAAACAAATGTTATGGGGATTCATGTTTCAGCACCAGAGGGGCTTCAGCTGTAAACGATAGATACTTAAACTCTGGTCAGAGCTGTACCATGTCTCCTGGCTCCCCTTTAGAATTAGGGCACTTCTCCACTCCCAAGCAGTCAGGGGTGCTGTTAGCTGACTGTCTGCAGAAATATCCCAGGCTGAAGAGAATGGCTCTCCCTCAGTAGTCTCTCTCTGGGGACAATCCTTATCCAGTCACTAGCTGGTATGAGATTATGAAAGCCAAATGTTTGCATTTTCTTTCTGACAATCTTTTTTTTCTTAAATTATAATCTCAAAAATAAAAATTAATAGATTCATATTATCTTTATTTATATGTATTCATATATATGGATGAGTCTTCCACATGTGTACAGGGCCCTGGGTTTCCAGAAGAGACTGTTTCTGACAATCTTTAAAGAATCACTCTAGCTTGGAATTTACTGGAATTGTACCCCACTTCAATTTCCCCTTCACTTCTACCTAACCCTGCCCTTTTCATTTCTTCTTCTTCTTCTTCTTCTTCTTCTTCTTCTTCTTCTTCTTCTTCTTCTTCTTCTTCTTCTTCTTCTTCTTCTTCTTCTTCTTCTTCTTCCTCCTCCTCCTCCTCCTCCTCCTCCTCCTCCTCCTCCTCCTCCTCCTCCTCCTCCCCTCCTCCTCCCTCCTCCCCTCCCCCCTCCCCTCCCCTCCCCTCCTGTTTTCCCCCTTCTCTTCCTCTTCCTCCTCCTCCTTTTCCTCCTCCTCCTGTTCTTCCCCCCTTCTCTTCCTCCTCTTCCTCCTCCTTTTTAAATTTAATGAGTATAGGTGTTTGGTCTGCATGTATGTCTACACTCAATGTGCATGTAGTGCCTACAGAGACCAGAAGAGGGTGCTGAATCTCCTGGAACAAGAGTTAACAAATGTATTACAAATTATGTATGTTCTGGGAATCGATCCTGCATCCTCTGGAAGAGTAGCCAGTGCTCTCAGTTACCAAGCCATCTCTCCAGCCTTTCTCTCCACTTCTTTAGGTGTTTCAAGCCCATTTCTACCAAATCCCACTTCCCAGTGACTGTAACCTCCAGCTCTTACCCACAGGCTTACAATATGTGAATTTGGATTAGGCTGGTAGAAGCCCGCCAAGCTCCCAGTGCTCCTTAACAATGAAATGCAGGTTGAGATCTTCTTTAGAGTACTAAAGGTAACTATTCATGTCTTCTCTGAGACACAAAGTCTATCTATCTATTTATAACACACACACACACACACACACACACACACACACACACACACACACACCACCACCACCACCACCACCACCACTACCACCACCCCCACACCACATACCCAGACCGTGAAAGAGAAGGGAGATTCTCTGCAGGGGTAGGGGAAGCAGTGTGGCATGGGAACAGAGATAATAGAAAGTAACAGGATGAGAGGAGTTAGAACAAGGCAAACGATACATCTGTAAGGATAGTGAAACCTGAGATTCTGTGTGCGAACTGAAACAGTTAATAAAAGCCGGTAGAGACCAAGCCAAGACTGGGATGCGGATTGCTACAAAGACATAACAAAGATGCATCTCCCGCGCATCCCACTGCACTTCCAAACAGTAAGTGTGATTTCTTCTATTTTAATATCCTGACCCAGAGGAGGTAGTAAGTCAGGACAGGGTCAGCCAGTCCCCTTCCAAATGATACCACAAAAACTCCCTCAGGAAGACAGGGGAGATGTCTAGTGGGTCAGAGCACTGACTCACAAGCATGGAGACTTGAATGCAGATTCTCGGCGTCCACGTAAAAACCAGAATGATTGCATTCATACGTGTGCCCCAGTGCGGCTGGGGCAGAGACAGGAGCATCTCTGGGCTTGCAGCCTAGCTTCAGGTTCTGCAAGAGACTGTCCCAAGGGATTGAGGCAGGACATCCTCTGGACTCTGCGAGCACACTCACACATATGCACATACCCCTGTCTACCCCATCCCCCAGGGCAAACCCCCTCCAAAGGACACCATGAACAGCCTTTCCTAATGGCACTGTGCGTCCCCTCTCCAAATGATACTATAAAAAAAAATATTAAATTTAAAAAAACACCCGTAGAAAATTCCATCCTACTTAATGACTTGTAACTCTCTGCTCAGCACCCAGAAGCTTAGGGACCTAAGCGTCATTGCCCACACCCAGCTCTCTGGGCTTCACTGTTTGAAGACAGTTCAGCCACAGGTTTTCCATCCGATCTCCTCTAAGGCAAGATGAAGAAGTTACAGTCGTGTTCTGTCGCCCAAGTTCAGTGCACCACAAAGAGGCAGAGAAAGATAGCGGGGAGGAGAGAGACAAATGATTGGTTATCATCCTGTGAATAGCTAGATAAATATTGACTAAGAGTGCCTAGGAAGAGAAGCGTTCGGATCTGCCTGCAAAAATTAGCTCCCTCCTTCCCTCCCTCCCACTGCTGTTCAGTGGCTCTGCGGCGAGAATCTGACTTCTTTATTTCTCTCTGTGGGAGCTGCCATCTTAATGACTCAGCGCAGCGCTCCTCCAGCGGGCGGTCCTGCCTCAGGTGGCAGATCAGGCCTAGGAGGATTGAGGTCTCATTTAAACTAAGTTAGAAATTCCCAACTTGTTTTAAAATGAAATAGATTTGTAAAAATAACAATAATAATTATTTGACAGTGCTATTATAGCTCCCAGATCGAAATTTAACCTTTAAAGCAGAATCCATCCTTTTATTTTTACCAGAGAAGTGAACTTTCTGGGCTCCTGTGTCAGGCAGTGCCCACCTGGGCTAAAAGGTTTCCCCAGCTCCTGAGGTGAGTAAGCGGCCCTGAGGAACTCAGTTCTTCTTAACATGGGCCTTATTGAAATGGTCGTTATGGTTCACAATTAGCTACTTTCATTTTTAAATGTATTTTTTTCATACCTTTAGCCTTTAAAAATGTGTATAGGCATAATATTGTGTATGCATATATGACACTAAAGTAGAACTGTTTATGGGACAAAGGTGGCTCAGGATACAGGGAGAGGGAATATACACTGTATGGAAATAATTGAAAAAATAAAATTTAAAAATGTGTTATCAAACCCAACCTCTTTTTTTTTTTTTCCTTCAGAGCTGAGGACCGAACCCAGGGCCTTGCGCTTGCTAGGCAAGCGCTCTACCACTGAGCTAAATCCCCAACCCCAACCCAACCTCTCATTGTGGGGAAATGGTTATTTCTCCAGGCAACACATCATTTTTTTTTTCAAGTAAACTTAATAGAATTTTACTTCAGTTTTTAAATAGTGGTATGTAGCTTACAGGCAAAACAATGCACCAACCACAATAACTCAGCTTACCGACCTCCTCACCTGTTATCTATGTCACATGCAAGTTATCTGTGACCCACTTCAAAGATGACAGGCCTCTGCTGGGCAGGTGAGGGTTAAATGAGATGTTGCTTATGCTCAAAGGTCTCCTGATTTGCCCCCTTCCCCAGCATCATGCCCTATGACCCCTCCGGTCCCACTCTATCTCCCAGTTATATTATTTGTTACCCCCTTCCCTCATACGGTGAAACTATGATCTTATCTAGAGTTAAGGTCCAAGTGGAGAGATTGGGTCCTGGGGGTGGAGCCCTTAGGAATGGGTTGTGGGTTGTTGTAGGAAGAGGGCAGACAGCTGTACTCTGCAGCCCAGAAGAGGGTCTCGGCAGAAGTCACAAACCCTGGCATTCTGCTCTTAGACTTCCCAGCCAGTGTGACTATGAGATGTGAATTTCTATGGCTTGTTCTGTTGTTTGTACTTTAGAGTGCACTCTTCCAGGACTCTGTGGGACTATGATTTGCTCAACTGAAAGCTGTTCAGCTCTCATATTTTCTTCCCCAGGACCACACAATAGGACCAGGACCCTCCTACTGGTCCAGCCACCTGCTCAGAATCCCCTCCAACTGTCTCTCTCCACACTCTTTTGAAACTCCAGCAATGTCTCTTATGAACCTTGTGGCACTTCTCTTCCACCTTACAGGATTTTTTTTGTGCTTTATTCACAGATGTCACCTCCCACATGTCTGTCAACTTCCTCAAAGACCTAGTATCTGCAAGAACGAGCTCATCAACCAGTTCCCTTATTTATTCTTAAGCTTGTCCCTCCAGCTGGTCTCTTCCATTGCTGTGTCTACCTAGGAGCCTAAGCATGTCTCTCCCTGGTTGGTCTCTAGCCTTCAGGCCTGGTTCTTATGTGTCAACTTGTGAGGTTCCCTCAAGTAGCCTCTCTGAGGTGAGCTGACATTTAGGCATCTTCTCCTCATTTTTGATCATTGATGGTCTGCCATCCTCACCTCCTCTGTCCACCATCCTCACTTTGCCTTCAGTAACTGATTGTCCATCACCTTACATTTGATCAGGGGACACCGTCCTTACCTCACCTGTCCACCATCCTCATCTTGCCTTCGATGACTGATTGTCCATCATGGTGCATTCACAGGGAACCTGTATCATCAGGAAGCAGCAGAGTGGGAATTTGGAATTTGAGATCTCTTTTGCTTTATCATGGCTAGCAATCTGCACTAGATTGGGAAGTGGGACATAGGATGGATTAAAGAAAAAGGTTCAAGGGCTGGAGAGATGGTTCAGCGGTTAAGAACACTAGCTTCTCTTTCAGAGGACCCGGGTTCAATTCCCAGGACACACATGGCAGACATGTCAGTTCATAACTGCCTGTAACTCCAGTTCAAGTAGATCTGGCGCATATATATGCAGGCAAACTGATGCACATACAGAGAGAGAGAGAGAGAGAGAGAGAGAGAGAGAGAGAGAGAGAGAGAGAGAGATCAACACTAGAAGTTTGACACCAGAAGTAAAGCTACAGAGTCTTGGCCTTTTATTTGATGAGAGAGAGGCTCAGCATATGACACAGACAGGCAGGAGTGCATGGGGTAGGAGGATTGGGGGTTGGGGAGCACCTAGTGAAAGGGGTCACATAGGCCTGAGCATCTGACATTTTCTACTGTCAAATAGGATATCTGTCTGTTAATTGTAACAGATTATCCTAGCTGTAATATTAATGTGTGAAATTACTTAAGAAGCAAGTCTTTCTCTGCTCCCTACCTACATTCTTCCCAGCATTCTAGCAGTTTGGTACCTCTGAGTAGAAACAGTATGTCCCCAGATCCTGCAGAGTCACTGAGAAGGGTTGCCTGCCCATCACCACTGAGAGATCAACATGGTCTATGGATATTATTGTATTAAAATCTCTGATTCACAACCCTGCCCTATTCAACGCAAACCTTGAATAATTCTACTGTTAGCATTTGGAAGGAACTGTAAATGGACCTTCGTGCATACAGAAAACGCCATCTTAGTGTGCACAGGAGAGATGATGGCTCCTTGATACTCACCCGGGAGGCCAATGATGCATGGTTGTTGGGCAGAGATTTCCAGGTGCTCTCTTTTCCCAGTGGACAAAGTCTCAGATCTTCCGTCTTCCTGTGAATGTCGTCACTTCCCACCTTTCTGCTCGTCCTGCCTGTACACCAGGCAGCTGGTTGTATTTACTGTCCTCTAAACCCAACAGCTTGCCTCAGGCTTACAACGCTTTGAGGAAACTACTCCTTCTGTCAGAAGGCCCGTCCTCACCTTTGTCCTCCTCCACCTGGAATCTCCTGATGATCTTTAAGAACAAGTGCAAATCTCAAGCCTTCTATAAAATCTTTGACGTCTACAGGCTGGATTCATTGTTCTTTCCTCTTATCCTTCCCGCCCTCAAACAGTAGGACTCTTTATACCAAGACCTAGCTACGTGAAGTTCAGCTTGCATTATTTAATCCACACCAAACAATGAAGTTAGTGATCTTGTTATGACTAATTTTACTGCTAATGAAAATTTAAAGCTTAAAGAGGCTAATTCTCCCAATGTTTGATTGGTAATTAATTAAGTGACAATACCATACTTCAAAGCCCGATCATATACCAAAGCATGTAATCATTTTTTTCAAAGTCATTTATTGAACTGGCTGTGGTGGCATACACCTTTAATCCTAGCACTAAGAAGGAAGAAGCATGCATATCTCTGTGAGTTCAAGGCCAGCCTGGCCTACAGACTGAGTTCTTCGAGGATAGCCAGAGCTATATTGTGAGACCCTGTCTCAAAATAATCAAAATAAGTAAATACCCATTTATTTGTATCTTTACTAGGCTTGGACTATGACCTTCCATGTCTCTGTCCTGGTACCAACTACTGTGTCTGGTATGTGATAAACACTCCATAAATGTTTATAGAATAAAAAATTCAGAAAAAGCGAGTGTGCCATATTTACGACTTCTCATGTTCTAAGACTTCTCTGTTGTCTTTTAAGTTGAAGAGGCATGAAAGTTGTTAGTGTTCCCTTCTGGTGACGATATTGGGAAGATGGCTCCCTAGAGGAGAAATGATTATTTTTCCCACTGGGAAAGTCTGAAAGTCAATAAAATTAGACTATACTCTTGAACTTGTAGCAGTCTAAAGAGCTTATCTTCAACTGGACTTCTTCCCAGAGTAATTAGAATATACACATAATCTCTGAATTTCTGGTTGTCCATTCAGTAACAATTGATGGAGCATACCCAATATATCAGGCATTATGCTCCACTCTGGGGACACAATAACCAACATTTCATGGTCCCCAAAGTGGACTTGCAATATCTGACCATGGAGCACTACTTCTTCTAATAAAAGTACTGCCCCTCCCCCACTTAGGAAAATACCTTTCACCCTTATATCATGTGTTAGATAGGTGGAGAGGATTTCCACTTCTTGACTTTAAATTTGGGCACATGGCTACCCACTGAATTGAATCTATTGTTCATAGTGACTGATGGCGGTAGGGTCACATGGTTGAAGGTGGACAGATGTATGTCAGTTACAAGAAATTTTTCTGGAAATAATGGGAGTAAATTGATGCTTTCTTCCAGAGGGAGCTTTCCATCAGAGAATGATACCAATACAAAGGAAGGCAGAGCTGAACTTTGAAGACAACAAGAGTTTGTGGATGGCACAATTTTAGGTCTGGAAAGAATGATAAGTGATGACAGCAGAAGGCCTGGATTTCCCTTTCAGGCAAACCAGTATATTCCCTTCTCTCTTCAGCTACTTGAAAGTGGATATATTTCCTTTTCAATTAGGTCCTAACTAATGATAACTTTGTCTTATGGGAGTAGGGTTTTGTAAGTAACATCTGTAAATGTAGCAGCAGATGAAGCACAGGGTCTATGCAGAACAAAGAAGTCCTCTTCTTACTGGCCTGGAAGTCAGAAAACTCTTCAGTCTAAGATGACTGCTATCGCATACAAGATCTTCAGGGTCCAGGGGTGTCCTGGAGAAGGAGGCAATAATGCTAGAGAAGACTGTTCATTTCTTATGGCCATTGGTGATGTCCTATGAGATTGAAATGAGCTACATGGAAATCAAAGAGCTTTTCTCAGAAAAGCCCATCTTGTATTAGCCAGAAGTCCTGGTTCCCCGAGAAGAGCCACATGACTTGCAAAAGCCCAACTCTCTACATCAAGTTACACTTAACATAAATGAGGTTTAAAGAAAGTTTAAAAAAAAAAATAGGAGAAAAACTTAGAACCTAGAAGCAGATGTCCCATCACTTTCCAAATGCACTCTCTTTCATAAAACCAAAAGCTATTCTCAGGGGTACAAGAGAAAACTGGAAGCTTTCATCTTACCTGTTCATCTTATTACCTGGTAAACATGGGAAGCAGAATAAAGATGGCCTGTTGCCAAACGGAAGATGACATCAGACAATGGTGTGGGTCCAATGGCCAGCCACTCTGACTTTGGATTTGACTCAACATTTATCAACCAATACCTCAGTAAGATTCAAGAAAACCATGATGTGTGTCTTGGTTAGTTTTATTGCCAATTTGATACCAATCTAGAACCACCTGGGAAGAGAGAACCTTGACTGAATTGTATTGATCAAGTTACTATCTGGCCAGGAATGGTCCTGATTAATGACTGATGTGGGAGTCAGAGACTAGCCCACTGTGGGCAGCACCATCCTTAGGCTCATGGACCTGAGTTGTATAAGAAGATAACATTCAGCAATCCATGGAGGGAGCCAATAAGAAGTGTTACTCCACGTTCCTGTCTTGAGTTCCTGCCCTGATGTCCCTCAGTGATGGACTATAATCTGGAAGTGAAAACTGAAATAAACCCTTTCTTCCACAGATTGCTTTGGTCAAAATGTTCTTTTTTTTCATAGCAACAAAAAAGCAAACTAGAACAATCTATAACAAAGTAATCAACCACTTGGACAGTCACAAGCTGGTGAATTCATTAAGAGAAAGTGAGAAGCCCTGAGAAGGCAAGTTTCCCATTGTGTCTCTTAATGCTGGCCATGGAGTCCAGAAAGGAGGGTTCCTGCTGATCAGTAGACCCAGGGAAAGCTGATCTTACCACTCAGGACCTCAGAGCTGGGATGTATTAGTTGTGTCTGCCTTCTGTGCTGTGTTCCTGGTGGTGTGTGCTCTATACTCATGATTGAAATGGAGCGGGATAGTCCCCAACTCCCACATCAGTCGGTAATCAAATCTGCTTTTCTGTCTTCTTTTTCTAAGAGGAAAAGGGGCTTTAATTGCATTTTTTCTATCTCTACAATTAGGTAGCATATATGTTAGGGAAGAAGTGAAGAAAAGTTATTCAACCATAAGTTTCCAGATGCAAGGACTGGAACTATCCACATCCGACCTGAAGTTTAATCACAGAAAACCTAATTCTTGAAGAAGAAGAAGAAACTGATGTGACACAGGAATTAAGAGCCATGGCTGGCTGCGGAGTCTTACTACTGATCTACCATCGTCTTATTACCTGAGAGACTTTGGCCAACTTATACCTCTTCTCTGTGCCTCAGTTTCTTTACACATAAAACATAGAAATTGAAAGTGGGGATAAAAATAGCAATACCTAACTCATCACATTCCTATAGGATTGCACAGATCGATATGAGTAGAACAGTCATAGTGACTGGCATATATTAAATGTTTAACAAAGGTCATCCATGTCATTATCTGTTCCCCTCTGGAACGTATAGAAGTGTGTTCTTAGCATTGGATGCTTTCCCTATATTTGGTGGGAGTCTTAGGGAAAATTATATGGATTTATGCCTATCCATGGAAACGACTGGACTGTGTTCTTCTGGTAACAGAGCACTTCTTGTCTTTATGGGGTCATCATTTCTCATGTGTTGAATAGAGATGACGCTACCCATCACCTTTGGGATCCTCTAACATGGGCTGTTACACATACTTCACAGAGTTGGCAGGATTGAGTGTGACCGTGTAATAAGGCACCAGAACAATGCTGAACACTGTAATACATCCCAGATCTCGACTTCCCATTGCTCCTGCTTCTACAGCGGGAACCTGGAATTCAACAATAGTAAGGGAACCTCCAGAGTCAGGGCTCTATCTTCCCACCTCATACATTGCTTGGCTCCTGACTGATCTTTTATTTCCCAGGACAGCCTGCCCTGGTAAATGTTCTAAAGAAGACTTGAAGTTCTGGCGTGAGGCAGGAATAAGGACTGAAAGTTAAGTGGGTCACTTTGAAGCTAATACAGTCTAATTGCCCACACTCTGGTCTGTTCATTATTTCTTCCATGTTCTCCATCTTTCCTCTGTACCTTTGCTCAGTCTGTGCCTCTGCCCATGAGATCCCCCCTCCTCTCCTTCCTCTGCTCAGAGCTTAATTAATTTGAAGCTGCACAACCAGATCTTCCTTCCCTCCTCTTTGACCTCCTGCACCTCGTTTTATCACATCAAAGGTACAAGTTTTTAATTCCCTCAACTCTCTATAATCAGAATTAGCCGACTATAACCCGTTTGGGAAAACCCCACCTTTTCAACCTGCTTTTGTAAACAAATAAAGTTTTATTGGAATTCAGCCATGCCTGCATTGAGTGTGGCTGCGGTTAGGTTGTAAGAGCAGAGTAAGCACAGCAGAGATTTCGAGCCTAAAGGTTTACTATCTGGTCCTACATGGAGGAAGATTGCCAGCTCCCACTGAAGAGTGCCAGCACTTGTGAAAAATACAGAAGTTTAGGATTACCTGGGCCCGGAGTTTAACTATCCAAGGGCTTCCTATGCACCTTATACTAAGAAGGGTTTCTCTGATTTTTGCTTAGGGCAAACAAGGAGCCCTACGTCAGTGCCCAGTGCAGGATGTTTGTAAGAGACTCCTCTGAAGCTGAGTGACGGTGGTGAAGAGGAAAGCCATTTTCTGCAGTGTTTCTCAAAGTGTAGTCCCCAGAGAGACGCATCACATCTCAAAGCCCACTTCACAGCCACCGCATTAGTTACTTTTGCAAAAGCTGCTACCAAATACCTAACCAAAACTCCTCAGGGAAGGAATTATTTATTCTGGCTCAAGGTTTCACAGGATTCAGCCCGTAGTCACTTAGTCTATGTGCTGGAGCAGCACTCCATGGCCGCAGGAGCCTGTGGTGGAGGGCAGCTGTATGTATCACAAAGCCAGGAAGTAGAGAGTAAGTCAGGAACTGGTCATGGAAAAAGTATACCCAATAGCTCCTACTTTCTCCAAGGAGGCCCCACTTCCCAGTTGCCACAGTGGCTAGGGACCATGTGCCCAAGCAGGAACTTGTGGGACACATTTCAGATTCAAACCATAACAGCAACTAGCTGAAACTTTAGTGTAAGCTCAGCCATTGATGCTTTAATGAGCCCTTCGGGTGACTCAAACACAGGCTGAATTCAGGCGTCTCAGATCCAAAGGTCCTATTTACTTTGTTCTAGGATAAGGGCCTTGTATACTTTTAACCCTGCATGTAATCCTCATTTCTAGTCAGCGTTGGGAACCCCTGTTTGAGATTGTCTAACCGCAATGCGTTTTCATTGAGTGCACATTTTCGTGCCAGGCACTGAGCTAGGTCTACTGCCACAGCCACATTTGTATCTGCATTTATATAGATAATCCAAGGCCTCTCCTTCAGAAATGATCCCCAGCTAATTGGGCAATAGTCATGTGACTCAATGCAATCCACACACAATAATGTCTGTTGCGATGGTGGTAGCCTGGGACCCAAAGGAAGGTGGTAGATTCATTGAGGAGATCTGACTGAGTAACAGAAGGAAGAAGTAGATGAGCTATGAATTTTGTTTTTATGTGTATGTGTCTGTATTTGTGTGTGCACAAGTGTGAGCATGTGTGTGTGTGTGTGTGTGTGTGTGTGTGTGTGTGTGTGTATACTTATGCATCTGGAGGCCAGAGGTTGATGTCAGGTGTTTTCTTCAATCATTTTTTATATTGTCTTAACTTTTGTACATTTTTAAAAGATTGCTTATTTTATGTAAATGAGTGTTTTACCTGCACATTTGTCTGTGTGCCACATGCATGCCTGGTGCCCACAGAGGTCAGAAGAGGGCACTGAATACTCTGAAACAGGGGTTATGGACAGTTGAAAACTGTATGTAGGTGGTGGGATTCAAACCCAGAACAAAAGAGCTTTTAATCACAGAGCCATCTTTCCTGCCTTCGCATTGTTTTATTGGTCTGGAGCTCACAGATTTGGCTAGACGGGTTGGCCATCAATCTCAGGGGTCCTCCTTGCGGTGCCTCCCTAGCTGTGAGGTTCTACTTATGACACCACTCCCACCTGTTACATGGGTGTTGGTGACTGAACTCAGGTCCTTATGCTTACGAAAGCAATTTCTTTACAAACTGAGCCATTTCCCTGGTCTATTTATTTATTTATTTAAAGATAAGATCTTTGGTTGTATCGCTGGCTGGCCCGAAACTCACTATGTAGACCAGGCTGTACTTGAAGTTGCTGCAATGTTCCTGCTTCCCAAGGGCAGGGATTACAGGTGTGGGCCTCCCTGACCCAGTGAGCTAAGTCTTAAAGATAAGGAAAATGTTCTGGAACGTTTCAGGCAGAAAAAATTAGTATGCACAAAGGCACTGGGTTAGAGGGCACAGCTGAAGGAAACTGCTTCATTTGGAAATTCTAAAATGCTTCGTGTAGATGAAATGTGAGAAACACAGTGGCAAGTGTAGGGTCTAAGACTGGACAGGGATTCCCCAGGAGCTTCCTAGCTCACGAGGAAAGGCTCAAAAGGGTGTTGTAATTGGTGTGAAGTGCCCCAAGTCCTTGCCACACGATTGCACAGAATCCAAGCCCAGTGAGGTGCAAACAACACTCTGACCAAGGGGAGAGAACCACTTGGCAGAATTCCATGGGAGCATGGAGTTTCCATGGTCCGTGAAGAGAAAGCAGACTCTTTATTTGAAAGTAGAGAAACTCCACACCCACAGCTACACAGACAACTGTATGCCCCCATCTCCCTAACAGCACTACCCGTCCCGCCGTGCTGAGAGACTTCTGCCTCGGTGCACTGTACACAGACAGATGAGGCTGGCAGAGTTGCTCTGTCTTGCAGCCGGGAGCCGGCACACAGCTGCTAACTTTCTTCCCCCCTCACGTTAAGCTGGAACATTGTGCACTTTTCTTCTCCAACTCTTTCAAAGCAAGTCATTCCCCCCCACCTTTTTTTTGGAAGGACGCCCATTGTTCCTGTGACATTAAAGATAGGTCTTCAGGCGCAGCAATTGGTAGAGTTAAGCTGTATTGTGGGGACTTGTCACGGGGATACAACATTATACAAAGAAATGATGTGAAACAAAAATTGCTCTCTTCAGCCTTCCCAACCACTCCCGAATGCAGATTTCAAGCCAGCATTCTACCGCGGTGCGACTGGGATTGGGAAGGACTGGAAGGGGGCAGGGGATAGTGTGTGGAATCCGTGGGTCTCTTCTAAGCATCCTTCCAGCTGGGGAAGCTGGGTAGTTCTGGGAATTGGAGATGGACAGTGTGAGAAGAGAGGGTTGGGTGGTTGGAGACTGAAGAGAAAGGTCTTCTTTTGTTTTTCCTAGGAATTTCTTAGGAAGAGTTACATCAGGCTGGGAACTGAGGGATAATGGTTAGTCGAAGAGCTAAAGGCCTTTCCTTTCCCATGGAAATTCACAAATTCATTTCCCAATGACTTTTCCTGACAATAAATAGTGATAAATAGTTACTACTGAAATGGGGCCCTATCCAAATTCTGGACGGAGATTCTAGACATTGCTTGCCAAAGACATCATTTCTTTCATTATTCTTTAATTTAATTTGACTGTGGCCTCTGGTTCCTACTCTCACTAACTGAGTAAGCTCGGAAAAATTATGTAAATTTCCTCATGCCTCTATTTCCTATTCTGTAAAATGGGAATGTGTGTTGGAGGCAGGAATGTGTAACCTTTTGACATCGGGACAGGTTGTTGCCATATACGAAGTCTATGTCTGAGATTCACAAAATTGATATATATGTGCCTGCTTGCTCTGAAAGCATGATGGGCTGAGTTTGATCCCAGAACCTACATTGTGGTAAAAGGAGAGAATTGACTCCACAAAGCTGTTCTTTGATCGCTACATGAAAATTGCAGCATGTGCATGCCCCTTTCATATCATGCACAAACATACATACACAATGATAATAAATACATGTTCAAATCTCATAACTATCAAATATTTGTGTGTATGCATGTGTGTGCACACATGTATGTTTGTGTGTGTGTGTGTGTGTGTGTGTGTTAGTTACATACACATTTGTGCACTATCAGCAGAGGTCAAAAGAGGAAGTTTGATTCCTTAGAGCTGGAATTACAGGGTCCTCTGGAAAATCTTATGCAATAGTAACTGTTGAGCCATCTCCCCAACCTCCCATTTCATAATATTTTAGGTAAATGTACAGATTTGTGTTGGGGTGCATTCATAACTCATAAGTATTATATCATTGCTTGGCACATGCTAAAGTAGGATTTTCTTTTACTGCTCTTACATGTGTTAAATAACACAGTGCCTGTAATTAATATGACAGCCTGCATTCTCTATAAATGTTTGGTGTTTGGTGTTGCGTTCACCATTGGAAGTCTGTGGACATTTATTAAACACTAATGGTATGCTCCTGGCCTCTGACAAGGCAAGGGATGGACCTGGATGCTCCAGGTAATCTGTGGAGTGCTGAGCAGGCTATGACAGGTTGGGGTTGAGGACGAATGCTTAGAAAGGTGAGCAGAGGCTAACTGACAGATGAATGAAGAACACACAGGCTAAGGCAGTGACCAAAGAAGAGGTAGGTCCTCTGGTTTCTTGGTGGATGAAGCCCGCACAAGGAGATGGCATTGAGTGCCCAAGTCATCCAGGGGACTTCTTGCTAAAGGAAAGAGGCTGTGGCCAGATATCCCAAAGCATGGGGTCCAGCATGAGGGTGACGGTTGTGGGAAGGGCTGCTCCATGGGGAGAGGCAGAGGGTGGGGCTAGAAAGTTTAGGCTGGCTCTTTTGCGTGAGAGGCTGTATAAGGGTTAACTTCTGTAGAGTTAGCTTCCCAAGGAAGTGTTGATTTGTTGGTTCTCTTGTTTTGAGACAGAGTATTATACAGTAAGGCTGGCCTCTAATACAGTATTTTAATGAAGAATGAGCTTGAAGTTCTGATGGTCTTGTCTCTTAAGTACTGCAGTGATTGGCATGCACCACCACACCCCACGTCCCATGCCAAGTTTATGTAGTGCTGAGGACTGAGTCCAGGGTTTATGAGTGCGGGCGAGCATGCTACCACCTCAGCTGCGTTTCCAGCCCTTGCTTTTAGCTGTTGATGCCTAGTCTCAGGCTGTGGATTCAGGCTTCCCTAGAACTTGATGTCATCCGGGATGCCTTTGAACTTGGAGTGATCCTTCTACCTCAGCTTCTTAGATATTAGGTTTATAAGTGTAAGCCATGACGCCTGCTTGTAAATAGAATCCTTAACATTTTCCTGACTCTAGGGGGCTGCCTCTATTGAAAAGCCTTTTTCCCTGATAGGAAGGCTATGATAAAGAATCAGGAAGTTGACTGACAGGCAAGGTGGTAGGGGATATCCTCAGGCACCAACGGCTTTGGACACTCTATGTACCTTCCAAGTCCTTTAATTTTGGCCTCTACAGATCTTACATTGCCTAGAACCTCTCCCCCCATTCCCATGAGACCCTGATCTCCTTGCAAAACATTGCAAATGCAGGGACTTAGCCCTGTTTGAAGAAGGAATGGACAAGAGAATTACTCATTCCTCTGTAGCTTTCTGCACACATTTCACAGAAGTTGCAAGTTGGTTTTTTTTGTTTCCTGGGCTTCAGTTTTTCCTTGGGAGAGCAGTTTTGGATTCTGCGGTCTAGAGTGATAGAAAACACAGAGGAGCAGGAAGAAGCCATTCTCTCCTTTCCTCATGCACCTGGGCAGATTCTTGGCTGAACACAGTAGAGGCTGGTTCCCTGTTCAACAAAAGAGGGACCTCACTTTCTTGGGGGGCAGTTCTACCATGGAGGAGGAAAACTGGGTCTTCACCTCAGCCTTAAGGTGCAGCCCTTAGGGGTGCACGGGCTCCTGGCTTAGTATGCAGATTCAAAAGAAGAACCTCAGGAACAAAAATCTCTCCAATGCCACATAGATTATTCTGGAATTGGGTCACTGCTGTCAATTTTATTTGGTGATCCCAGTTGGGTCTCCAAATTATACCTGTAATTTGGTGCACTCCATGTATCTCAGACTGTCAGAGAAATCCTATAATTATTTTTCTAGGTGACAAAGTTTTAAGGACTAGCTAAATAAATGGAGCTAAATTTAGAGTTCTGCCTCTGTGCCACGGAATGGGGCAAGGGGTAGGGAAGTGATCTGTGGTTGGAGGAAGGAGAGTCTCGCTTCTATCCAAAAGGTGGCAGCAGAAATTACCTCAATTAACTGAACAAGAAGCCAAGCCTCCGCTGCCAGCTCGCCAGGAGCCCTGGCACACACCTTTTCCCTTCTCTGCCAGAATTCCAGGCCATGATCAGTAAGCGGTCCCCAGCTCCATCTGTTGCTGCTGTCTCAGACTGATCCCCAGGCCCTTGTCACCTCCTGTCTCCTCCTCCAGCTCAGCATTCCAGAAGGAGCAGGGTCAGGAGTTCACTCAGCAAAGAAATCCCAGCCCCTAGCCATGTAACGGGGAACTCAAAGAAAAGAGGCCAGGGCCTGGGTCTAACCTGCACAAACTCCACAGACAAGAAAGGGTTGCTGCAAACTCACTACAGTTAGCTCTCTGATGAAAATCAAGAGGCAATGCTCGTTAAGCTCTTCGACGAGAGACTTTTTAAAATGTCATTCACTATTATAAGGTCTCCCAACGTAGCCCAAACTTACCCTGAACTTACCAAGTAGTCTAGGGTGAGCTCATATTCACAGGCTTCTAGGTGATAAGACTATGGTACATGCTCCCACACTTAGCTTGTTTTTCTAGTTTTTTGTTTGTTTGTATGTATTAGTTTTGCTTTGTGGGGAGCTTTCTTGTTTCTTGTTTCTTGTTTGAATATATTAGTTTTCTTTGAGGGGAGTTTTGTTTGTTTGCTTTGAGACAATGTCTCATTCCATAACCCAGGCTGGCCTGATTGGCTCTCTATGCAGCTCAGGATGACCTCAAACTCAAGGTTATCTGCCTGAGTGCTGGGATCATGGGCATCCACCACTGTACCCAGCTTCAGCCTAGCTTTTTAATGCTGAGAGTGCTCTGTGCTGGACGTCCCTAAGTGACGTGTTACAGAGCACTCATCAGGGCTATAACTTTCTAGGTTTTGGTTTTATAGCAGTGAGCAGAAGTCACCTCCTTGCTTGCGTTCTGCTAACCTCCTCATAGATGTAAACATGATAAATGGCCGACAAATGTGCCTGGTTAGACAGGGAGACACAGAGGCAGATGGGGTAAAGTACCTGAGTGACAGAGAGGCCACTCCAGTTTCCAGGAGGGCAGCCAGGACTAGTCTGGCTGAGGAAAACATGGGAATCAGGGATTGAAGGGCCAAGACAGTAGGCCTAGTTTATAGGGGGGATGTGGACAGTACTAAGTGCTCTGTCACAGACACGGCATGAGTCCTGTAGGAGTGTCACGGGAAGGGAGATGTAGTTTAAAACATAATTACTGTTTTAATTTTACTGTGGCTGTTTAAGCTGGGGATAAGCGGGCTCTATCTGTTTATATAGTCATGAGCAAGGCTTTCTCTTTACACTTTGAAGTGGGGAAAAAAATCAAAAGAAGTCTATTTTGTGACATGTGAGAACTAAATGAGATTCATAATTCAGAAATGCTAAATAAAGTTTTATTGGAACAAAGCCATGCTCATTCATTTATATAATTTCTATGGCTTCTTTTGTGCCTTCATGGAGGAGATGATTGGTCAGAATAGAGAACATATGGCCATGAAGACTAAATTATTTATGTTTTGGCATTTGACAGAAACTACTTTTAATTCCTGGTTTATATCAAGGGTGGCTACTCTTGATCTTTGCACTCAGGAGCCCTTGACTTTACTCTAGACCACCTCATGGCTGTTTGGATGAGTGGGCTGTTCCTCAGAGAGGCTTAGGCTATTTAATGAAGTAAAGGCTTTGTGATACATAGTGTTTGGATTTGCAGCTTCCATAATGGTTCTACATTCCATAATGGTAGAAGGTAGAACGATGCAACGGTCTGAGGGATGTCTGCGTCCCCTGGGAATTCATATGCACTAGTGGTATTTGAGCTTTGAGGGTATTGTTAGAGGTAGGTAAGAGCACAGGGGTGGCGGTCTCCGAGTATCAGTGCCCTTAAAAAAAGACACTCAGGTTTGCTCTCCTCCCCCTATCACGTGAGGACAGAAGGAGGTGACAGCCAGGCAGCTATCTGAGAACCAGGGAGTGCATCCTCTACAGGACTTCACTGGCACCTTCACCTCAGACTTTCATCTTCTGTTGTTTAAACTCCTGATCTATGCCAATTTGTTACTGCACTCTAAACTGACTGATACAGCAAAGAACAATTATCTTTTCCTTTAAAGTGAGAGAAGTGGTCACCGAGATGACTTTTAGAGAAACCAACTTTTCCCCGGTGAGAAGGGAGGAAAAAACAAGGTCAGCACTTTCCATATACACTGGAGGCGCGAGGAGGCACAAAGTGATTCAGAGTGGAAAGGGTTCTTTGTCAGGGAAGTGATGGAGATTGGAAAGGAGAGACACATTCGGCACAACTGAGACTGGCAGTGCATATTAGTGAAAGGCTGGGCATGCCATTCTCAAGGTGGCATCATGTGTCACGTCCTGCCCATTTGTTCTTTGAAGTGTTCCATTTTTCCATCCCAAAAGTCATCTCAGAATAGAGGGTGAAAAGCCAGGAAATGGGGACAATGGCTACTTGTTCTTTTGTAGTCACAGGCTAGCTAGTCCCCATCCCGTTTTCCATGATTACAGAGACTCGGTTGTAAATACAAAAGATGTCAGGCTGTGAAGAGGGTTATGCAAAAGAAGGAATTTTTCTTTTCCGAAGAAGAACACAAGGTACTGAGAGGAAAGTACACTCTGACCTAATAAAGCCTCAGTGGATTTTGCTACAGACATTTTGAAGGGTTCTAAATATGAAAACAATGTTCTCAGACTTGCCTTTAAAAGGCTACCTCTGGCTCCTGCAGTTTGGAGGGAGCTGGACTAGAAGAGGCCACCACAGTGGTTCACGGAGGCCACAGTAGTAGCTTAGATCAAAGAAGTGATTGCAAAAAATGGAGAATTGGACTGATTGAGGAAATGGAGTAGGAAGATGAAGCCAGGGAGTCAGATATGGATATGGAGCTTGAAGACAGTAGAGGTGACAATCGGATTAATCTATGACACTGCATGGATAGTGAAGCTGTTTACCTCTGTGGGCACTGGCTGGTGAGAGAAGAGCAGTGGACACGGGTGCAGGAGGGGGATGGTGAGCTGGGGTGGCTTTGACGTATTCAGCTGTCTAACCTAAAGTTCTATCTGGAGCTAGAAGTCAGGGAGTCATTAGTAAGTGGGTGGTAACACTGAGAGACAGATCACTTTGCTCATATGCTGGCTGTATTAATGGGCTTAAAATGTGTGTCATAGTTAAGGTTTCTATGACTATGATGAAGGACAAGGACCAATTAGCAATTCTGGGAAGAAAGGGTTCATTTGGCTTATGCTTCCTCATTGCAGTCCATCACTGGAGGAAGCCAAAACAGGGACTCAAACAGGGCAAGAACCTGGAGGTGGGAGCTGACTCAGAGGCCATGGAGGGGACTGCTTACTGGTTTGCTCAGCCTGCTTTCTTATAGACACAGAATTATCAGCCCAGGGATAGCCCCACCCATACAATGGGCTGAGCCCTCCCTTGTCAGTCACTCACTCATTATGAAAATACATTACAGCCAGATATTAGGGAGGCACTTTTTCAAGTGAGGTTCCCTCCTTTCAGGTAACTCTAGTCAAGTAGACATAAGACCAGTCATCACAGTGTGAATAATATTCTGCCTTCTAGACACTCACGCATGCGTGCACACACACACAAAGAGAGACAGACAGACACAAAGACACAGAGACAGAGACAAAGGGAGAGTGCTTCTTTAACCCCGATGACTGGCATGTGTCCTCCCCTGACTGCAGTTTTACAGAAAGTTGCCAACACAATGAACCATCTGAAGTCTCTAATGAAGCAATTATAGAATGTGGAAGAAACAGTCAATCAACTGTAAAGCCTGCAATGAGAACTGTGCAGAGATAGAGGGTAGATAACCGGCTTACTGCAATTAAGTCAATGTAACCTGATTCGTTATTGGAAGCTGCCTGCCCCTTTCACCAGAGAAACTGCCTCTTGAAGACGACCACTGCCCAACCCCCAAATCAGTTCTGGTCTCAGGATTGTCACTCTGCAGTCATGAGGGAAACAGTCACATTTGGGGAAGTCACTTAGGAAGACCTTCTGACCAAAGTAGGGTGTACCCAGGCCATAGAATCCAGCACTCACTTCATTTGGTTCTTGAGACTGAACCGTTTTGCTCAAGAGATGTTCAAGCTCAGGCAATGACGACAGTGTTAGACACACATTGTGCCGTGGCAGCCCTGTGCATGCCGTGCCTCTCACTCTTGCCCAACAAGTTTGTCTAGTAGGTGTTGTCCAGTACATGTTGTTCAACATGCAATAAGGAAAGGCAGACACAAAATCTAAGTCATCTAGTAGACATTTGGGAGTTTTAAAATAAGAGAAAACTGAGAGGGAAGGAGAGAATGGCTGTCAGGGTACCACATGAAAACAAGCTGGAGAAACAGGAAGTAGAGTTGCACAGCTACTTCAGGTGATGCAGCTGCTTCGAGCCAGATCTGTCTGATGTCACATCCAGTTTCTGGTCCACCAACTTTCCACTTCTGTCTGAACTCCTTGAGTGGCCTCTATTTTCAGCCACTTCTCTTGGTCTTTGGGCTAGCCTAAGACCCTTACTGACGCCACCACTCACTGTCCTGGACTCATACTCCCGAGCAACCTATACAAGACCTTCAGAAGAGTGGCACTTGGGGAGAGTGACGGTGCTGGTGCTGTCTTCTTTGTTCTCCCCTATCCAGTGCTACTCTACTTCCTGTTTCTCCAGCCTATTTCTGTGCAGTAGCCTGATAGCCATTCGCTCCTTCCTTCACAGCCTTCTAACTTATTTAAAAACTTCTGAGGTCTCCAGTTTCTTAACTGTACTCGGTGTGCTTGTTCTGAAACCAACTGGATCGGATACCCAGAAACATGCATGGTGCTACACAGAGGAGCCAGTAACAGATGCATATTATTTTATTGCTCTTGACTCCCTTCGGAGCAGAGTGAGGTTTGAAGTTCTCACAGGTGATAGCATCCCAACGGCTATGTGTATGTACGATGCTCCCGTTCCCCACATGTAGCCGGAAGACTTAGGCTGCTTCAGATTGCTCACTGAGCCTTCACTTGTATTGTTTGAAAGAAGTGTTTTCCCAATCACTCAAAAATAGGAAATCTCATTTTAGAAAAATTAATTAAATGTATTATTTAACCCCTTTTGCGAGACACAGTCATAGGAAGCCAAAAGTATAGGGGTCATTTTTTTGTTAAAGATTACTATGACTTTTATTTGCTGATAAAATGTCCTCTGGGTTTCTTTCTCAAGCATACTCCATTTTATTAAAAAGTGAAGGCTGGGAATCATCCGAAATGGACCCTCTCGGTGCCTACCCACTGAAATGTTCCAGGCCCAAAGTAAAGATATTTGTAGTTTTGCTATCTATGGTTCTATGCACCGAGATGCTTTTTCTCCTTCAGTTAAAATTCCTGAAACCAAGAATCAACAGCTTCTACTCCTTTGAGTGAAGGATGCCAAAGGAAGGATGGTGTCTCTGGAAAAATTCATAGGGCAAAGCTTCCCTAGTTGTAAATGTGGCTAGTGACTGCTGGATCACAGGCAAGAGTTACCTGACTCTCAGGGAGCTGCACGAGGAGTTTGGGCCCTATCATTTCAATGTCCTATCCTGGCTTTCCCATGCAACCAGTTTGGAGAATCAGAGCCCAAGTCTAGCAAGGAGGTAGAATCTTTTGCAAGAAAAAACTACAGAGTCATATTCCCCATCTTCCACAAGATTAAGATTTTAGGGCTGGAAGCAGAACCTGCGTTTAGATTTCTTGTTGATTCTTCCAAGAAGGAACCAAGGTGGAACTTTTGGAAGTATCTGGCCAACCCTGAGGGACAAGTCATGAAGTTCTGAAGGCCAGAAGAACCCATTGAAGCCATCAGACCTCATGTATCACAAATGATTGGGCAAATTATTCTTTTAAAAAAAAAAAAAGAGGATCTATGAAAGCACCATGGAGTCAGGCCAGTACAGTAGGGTAGAGGGGCCTTCTTTTAGACTCCAAAACATATGGTACAAAAGGATTTTTAAGATCATCTTACTACTAAGTTGTAATGGCTGTCCCCAAGATGTTACCTGAGGAGGGAAGAAAGGGGGTTGTGGGTTAGCCAAAGAATCATGATGCAGTGTATTACTTCTACTGACCAGAAGGAAAATCCAGAATGCTCTGTCACAGATACCCTTCACTGTGGTCCAACTTAACTTTCTCTAGGATTAACCTTGTGGGAAAACCAATGCCTGAGGTCACGCTGTGGGCTAAGGAATACTGTGAGGGCATTTTTGGAGTAACTAACTCTAGATGTAATAAAATATACAATGAATATTGGGGGGGAAAAAAGGGAAGGCCGACTAGCCCTCAGATTCTGACCTGTCTTCATCTTGACTCCTCAGGAAATAACAAAGTTTTTAAGTCTCCTTGTCTGATTCAACCACATGAAGCCAATCACAGAGATTAGTCTCCTTCAGGCATTTCTTGGTAAGATAATTCACATGACTTTCAGAGAACTGTTTCTCAGAAGTGACTGGTTGCATTCTTCATGTGTTCAGTATGAATTTGGCATTCCCAAGGTGTCCAGTTTGTCCATAACTTAGCTTTCTCTAGGAGAAATGGCTTAAAATTTCCAAAATCAAAATTTCATCTTCTGTCAGATGCATGAGGTCCTGAGTAAGGCTGACATCCTGGGCTTGTCTTTCTGCATCAGCATCTTGACCCATTGCCTGTGGGAAGATCTAAGGGAAAGAGAAAAATGCCTTGTGCCCATTTCCCCTTCTCCATGCTGTCGCCTTCTCTGGTTTAAGCTTGTTAAGGCTTCCTGTCTGCTGTCAGTCTCTGTGAATTCATGTGTGTCAATCCAATTGTGTCTGCAAAACACTGTTCCCTGGGGTCATTCACCACCTCTGGCTCTCACAACTTTTCTGTCTCCTCTTCTACATAGATCTTAG
Organism: Rattus rattus; assembly: GCF_011064425.1. NCBI lineage: Eukaryota > Metazoa > Chordata > Mammalia > Rodentia > Muridae > Rattus > Rattus rattus. The sequence continues at coordinate 96,408,429 of NC_046154.1, forward strand.
TTCTGGGAGGAGTTGGGGAAGGGGAAACATCATTACCAAAATACAATGTATGAATTAAAAAAAATGTATAGGGGTTGGGGATTTAGCTCAGTGGTAGAGCGCTTGCCTAGGAAGCGCAAGGCCCTGGGTTCGATCCCCAGCTCCGAAAAAAAAAAAAAAAGAACCAAAAAAAAAAAAATGTATAGCCCCAGAGAGGGACACAAAAGTTTGGAGGACCCAGATATATCTGCTTTGATAAAGGAAGAAGTTGGTACTGCTTTGAAATATCAGAAGTTGCATATTCTTCGTTTGTTCATTTCTGACAGGGTTTCCTGTAGCCTAGGCTGATCTTAAACAAAGCTGGTCTTAAACTCTTGATCCTCCAGTTTCCCTCCCCCAAGTCTGGGATTACAGGCCTGTGCCATCACACCTTGCTTTGGGCGGCTGTTCTCTAGCCCAGAGGTCCTCAAACTTGTGCACCTGTATGAATGGCATAGCCTATGTGATCAGAAGATGCAACTGCGCCAAGGATATACATAGCCCTCAAGAATGCCTTGTTCTTTGTGGGATGGGGAAAGATGCCAGTTCAGACCCTGCTTCATCTCAACCTCTGTGTGTGACTCCAGTGTTATTCAGGATCCTTTGAGTTGTGTGTGTTTAAAACCAAAGGCAAATGAGTCCAGACCAAAATGAGCTTAAAAGAAATTTACTAGTCTTCTATACATCTGACAGGGGATTATGTCTAGACTCTATAAAGAACTCCAAAAATTAAACACCAAGATGCCTCATATAACCAGTAAATGGGCAAATAGACTGAACAGATAGTTCTCAAAAGTAGAAACACAAATGACCACCATGTATGTGAAGAAATGCTTTCCACCATTAGCCACTTGGGAGATGATAGTTAAAAGTACATTGAGATTCTCACCCCAGCTAGAACAGCTATCCTTTAGGAAACAAAGGGCAGCAATTACTGGGGAGGATGTAGGGAAAAGAGGAACCTTTAGCCACTGCTGGTGGAGGTGTAAACTGGTGAAACTGCTATGGAAATTAAGGAGAAAGTTCCTCAATAAATAGGTAAATAGGTAATTAGATAGATAGATAGATAGATAGATAGATAGATAGAACTACCATGTATCCCAACTATAACTGCTCCTGGGTATATGTCCCCAGGAATCTATGTCAGCATGCCACAGAGATAACTCCATTTCTGTGCTTATCAGTGCACTATGCACAATAGCTAGGAAATGGAGAAATCAGGGCGGGAGAGATGGCTCAGCAGTTAAAAGCATTGGCTGCTCTTCCAGAGGACCTGAATTCAATTCCCAGCACCCACATGGCAGCTCGCAATTGTCTATAACTTCTGTTCCAGCACACGTGACATCCTCACACAGACAAACAGGCAAACACCAATGCATACTTAAAATAAAAATAAATAAATTATAATATTAAAAAGAAATGGAACTGGGGGTTGGAGATATGGTTCAGTGGTTAAGAGCTCTGGTTGCTCTTCAAGAGGATCTGGGTTTGATTCCCAGCACCCTCATGGCAGCTTATAACCATCTATAACTTCAATTCCAGGGACACTTTTTTTGGCCTTTGCAGGCATTGCAAATATTATGCAAACATAAACATGCAGACAAAAGGTCCACATGCATAAAATAAAAATAATAAATCTTTGGGGCGGGGGGAAAAGAAATAAAAACAGCCTAGATATCCATGAATAGAAGAAAGAATTTTTTTAAAAAGCTGTAACACATGTGTATGTGCATGTGCACACAAACAATATAAGTTTTATCCATCCTTAGAAAAGAATGAACTTGGGCTGGAGACATGGCTCAGTGGTTATGAGCACTGACTGCTCTTCTAAAGGTCCTGAGTTCAATTCCCAGCACCCACATGCTGGCTTACAACCATCTGTAATAGGATCTGATGCCCTCTTCTGTTGTGTCTGAAGACAGCAACAGGGTACTCATAACAAAATAAATAAATAAATAAATAAATAAATAAATAAATAAATAGATTTAAAAAAGAATGAACTTATATTTGCAGAAGAATGGGTGGAAATACAGATCATATGTTAAACAAAATAAGCCAGATTCAGACAAATATTACATCTAGACCTCTCTGTCTCTGTCTCTCTGTCTGTCTCTCTCTGTCTCTGTCTCTGTGTGTGTGTGTGTGTGTAAAATATGAAGGCAAGATCTGAGGTGTAGGAAGGGACCAGTGAAGAGTGGGTAGGGAAGAGAAGCGGATAGGATAGTGGGGTAGTAACTTAAACAATGTATAATAAATCTATGCATAAAATATCATAAGAAAATATTCTTTTATGTTAAAACTGATTTTGAAAAAGAAAAATTTCTAAAAGATTTATATTTGTCAAAGCATTAAAAGTTTTATAATTCCATTTATAATTTAGCTTCTACTTCCATATGGGAATCCCTTACCACTCCATTAACATGACTATGTACATACATGTACGTAACATGTGCATGTGCATTGCTGTATTTTACAGATATTTCTTGCATACTGATTTTGCTCTTCTCCTCCTAGTCCCATTATTCCCTCTTCTGGGAACACAAGAAATGTATGTTTCCCAAACCCATTATGATGGGCCTCTTTCTCTTAGCACCCTAACACATGCTTTCATGGTGAGAACCCCTTTGACCATTTTTTCAGCTGTGTCCCGTTTTTACCACCTATCACTGAGGACAGAAAGATGGTGTGACCCAGCTAGTTAGGTCTTAACCATGAGATTTTTCTTCGGAGAAACTCTATGATGGGGCTGGAGATTCATCTCAAGAGAAGGACGAGGCCCAGAGGCCCAGACTTAGTCATCACTAAACATCCCTCAGGGTTCTCCCCTCCCCCATGGCTCAGAAACCTCTGAACTTCTATTCTGCTCTATGCCATACTTTATTGTATTTTGTTTTACAGGCTTCACTTCTTGCTACTTCCCCTCCCAAGACGGTGAATTTCCAGATTACAGAAATCATGTCACATGTCCCTTTGTGTCCCTTGTGCCAAGTGTAAAAGGACCTGGCCATAGTGGAAGTAATACACAATGAAAGGGAATATATGAAAGAACCGGAGGCCAGAATGAAGTACTTCATTTCTTCAATCATCAAATAGTGGAGTGCACTGACTTAGAGGCTTTTAGGATAAGCTCCAAGTCATTTAACTCTCATCCTTCCCAGAATTCTCTCTAATGAATGCAACCAAACACAGGGGAATGGCAGATCTGCCACAGCACTAGCCACTTGATCTCAAACCGGAAGCCCTGAGCAGGTTCTCCGGAAGGCAATTAGTCAGGTGGAGTGCAGACAAGTTAATACCAACAGCTCATCTTAGTGCCTGCACTGTCCCTAGATTCAGACAGAGGTGTTCCCTCCCTTTAATCCTCTGTGGCAAGACAGATGGTACTTACAACCCAATTCAGCATCTGGGAGATGTTTTTTATGCCACCAATTAAGATACATGTCCTCGACTGTGCCCCTCTCCTGCAGCGACAGGATTTGGACAGCTTCGCCAGAGCCGTGTTCACCTGATGACTCCCTTATCTACCAGAGCTGTTGCTGCAGATGTGGAAGAAAGTGTGACAAAAGCAGGAAGTGGAGTTGCAATTGAGCTAGAAATTTTCTGGTATGCTGATGGGATTCCCCCTGTTTATTAAGATTTTTAGGTCTTTATTTTTAGACACAACTATGTATACTAGACTATCCTCAATTTGCAATGTAGTTTAGGTTGGCTCTTGACTCCTGAATGCTGGATCATTAGCAGGCAGCACCATATCACCCTGCTAATTCTTTTATTTTTCTATCTAGTTGTCAATTACTGTGAACCTACTATGTGCCAATAGATGCTAGAGGATGTTTCCTGCTCTTGAAAAACAGTCTGGAAGTAAGCAAGCAGTTCAAATCACTATGGAAGTGTCCTAAGTAGAGATACTCTGAGGCCCTGATGGATGCAGAGAGGAGATGGCTCACTAGTTTTGAAGCCAAAGTGAGATTTCAGTTTTAGATAGGTCATGGAATAACCCTCTAGATATATATAAAATGATGTTTTTATAGTACATGATTTTAATTCCATAGATTTGTCTCATTTTATTCTTTCTGACTTTTGTGTAGAAATTGTTCTTTTTTACTCAAGATGTTGTAAGTCTTAGGTAGGCCAAAATATTTGGTCAAGAATGATGAGAAGTCGGGGGGGAGTAGTGGTGATGGAGAAAAGGGGGAGAAAGGGTGTGTACACAAAAAGAGAACAGGGCTCAGAACTATGATATTAGATTTTAGGGCTTATTTTGAACTGATTGTGGGTTGAGCAGGGGTTTTAGCTACAAGCAAAAGTCAACAACAACAAAATAAAACAAAACGACACTAGGTTTAGGGTCACCGAAGCCAGGAACCAACCATTAACCTGGCTCCAGCCCTTACCCCAGGAGGGTACAATGCAGCCCTCCATGGGTGCTAGTTACCACTGATAGTTAAGAATTGATAATAGCCTTGGGCTACCCATTGGGCTACAGTCCTAAATACTTTTGGAAACCTACCAGAGGGCTGGAAACACAGTTCAGCTTATGGAGTGCTTGCCTATGGTATACAATACCCTGTGCTTGATCTATAGCACCATATAAAACTGGTTGTGGTGGCTGTAATCCCACACTAACAGGCAGGGGCAGGATGATTACAAGTTCAAGGTCTGCACTCAACTAAGTAATGGGTTCAAGACAAGTTTGAGCTACATAAGACCCTCTCTCAAAATCAATAAGGAATGTTTTTAATAGAAGGGAAACTATTGGAGTTTCCCACAGACTCACTCATTCTTGCCTCTGGTCTTTTTATCTGTTGGTGTCTGGAGTTTGTGCAGTGATAAACCAAACTAATCTCCATCATATCTCTCTGATGGCTGGAAAAGTCAGCCTCATCCTCAGTTGCATTAGTCCTTGGATCCAACTTCACAAATGTGATGTCTCAGGCATAAGAAGATGTGAGAAGCCAGGAAACGTTTACCTCCTCTTCAGCATTATGACCCGGGGGGAACTGATTCCCCCTAAAAACTTTATTCACTCTCCTTGACCCAGTTTCTTTCTTGGACCTCTCCTGAACCTAGTACAAACAGGCGAAACCATTACTGTCCATCTCTGTGTGCTACCGCCTGACCTTAACTTCATTCTCATCATGATCTGAGAAAACAAACCACTCAATTATTGACCAAACCTGCTCACTGCAGTATGAGGTTCAACCTTTTTGCCTTAGATAACTTGTCAGCCAGGCTCCAGAAACTGATCTAGAGACTGATCAGAAGGCTGATCTAGAGACTCTCACTACTGGTCACTGGTTAGGAAAGGAAAGAGAGAGAGACCTTATCCACCTATGGTGAAAAAAGTCTTCCTCCATGATGGGGAGCAGATGCTGGCTCTACTCTTAAAGGGGATCATGGCGGGAACATCTTCATTTTGGATCTGTTGTTATTTTAGGTCAGTGATGGTCAAGGAGAGATCCTGGGGATAGCAGTGGAAGCAGCAGCAGCAGCAGCAGCAGCACCTGAGGGCTTGTTTAAAGTAGAAAAACCTGGGTTCCACCCTGATTATACGGAATCAGACATTCTGGGAGGGGAATACACCCAACTGTTTGAACAAGCTTGTGAGATTTGGAGGCTGGTAAACCTTAGGTACCAGAAAAAAAAGGGCTACTTCTGACCTAGGTACCAAGCAAGCTTTTCACAGATTCACCTCCCATTGTTCTTTCTGGTCATGGAAAGGAACTAAAGGAACTTTACTTAAAACAGCGAGCACACCCAAATCCTTTTTACAAACTCTCCTCTTCAACAAACTAGTTTCAAAGTAAGCTGTGCTGGGTGGATGCACCAGCAACCTCTCCTTCACTTCCTATTTATTATCCTACTCTGCCACATTGCAACCTTAAAAGGCAAGTCATTTCCACATAGAAACAGACTCTGGAAAGGTAAGTTGCCTGCCCAGGCCCACACAACTAGGAGCTCCCAACTAAACTCCAATAAGGCTATCACATGATTGGACATAACCCAGCAAGAAATCTCCTGTGATCTACTCATAAGTATATTATTATATCTCATATCATATCCACTTCAGCCAATCATATCTCTTTGCTAAGAAACACATCTCTTAGACTTGGTGAAATTCTTAAGGATTGTTCTTCCATGATTCTCCTACAAAACCTCTGTGATCCTCTATGGCTTTACTTTGAATAAGACCCAAGACAGGCGAACAAGTTTGATAGCCCATCCTAGGTGCAGAAGATAGAAAGCATTAAAGTAGGGTCAAGAGATTGAATCATTTATATTTTCCCAATTAATGTACAAGAATTCTAGTTCCATTTCTGTCTTTGTTAGGATGATTATTGCTGTGGGGAAACACCATAACCAAAAGCAAGATGGGGAGGAAAAGATTTATTTTGCTTACATTTCCACATCACTGTTAATCACTGAAGGAAGTCAGGACAGGAATCTGGAGGCAGGAGCTGATGCAGACGCCATGGAAGAGTGCTACTTACTGGCTTCCTCAGCCTGCTTATAGAACCCAGAACCAACAGCCCAGGAATGCTCTCACCCACCATAGGCTAGACCATCCCCCATTGATTAAAAAGTAAAAAATGCCTTACAGCCAGATATTATGCAGGCATTTTCTCAATTGAGGTTCCTTTTTTTCTGATAACTCTAGCTTGTATCAAGTTGATGTGAAACTAGTCAGGACAATTGACCCCTTGTCAAGTTGACAAACATCATTTCTTTTTAAGATCTGTTTATTTATTGTATGTATATAAGTATACTGTAGCTGTCTTCACACACACCAGAAGAGGGCATCAGATCCCAATACAGGTGGTTGTGAGCCACTGTGTGGTTGCTGGGAATTGAACTCAGGACCTCTGGAAGAGCAGTCAGTGCTCTTAACCTCTGAGCCATCTCTCCAGCCTGGCAAACATCATTGTTAAGTCACACCTTTAGTTTCTTGTTTATCCCCAAGATCACACATTAATATCAACATCACAATATAAAACATTCTACAAACTTTAAAAGTCCCGCAGTCTTTACAAATTCAAACATTTTAAAATTCAGTCTCTTTAAAAAAAAAATCCACAGTCTCAGCTGAGTGTGGCCTCACATACCTTTGATCCCAGCACTTCTCAAGGAAGAGGAAGTTAGATATCTCTGAGTTTGAGGCTAGCCTGGTCTGCAGATTGAACTAGGACAGTCATGGCTACACCAAGAAATCCTATCTCAAACAAAACAAAACAAACAAAACAAAACAAACCCAATTAAAACAGAACAAAGCAAAAGAAAAAAAAAACTAAAGTCTCTTTTAAAACTTAAAATTGCTTTTAAATTTTAGTCTCTCAACTGTGGGCTCCTGTAAACCAAAAATAAGTTAAATACATACTCACTTCAAGAGAGAAGTACCAGTGCACAGTCACAATCATAGCAAAGCAAAGCCAAACTCCAAAAGTGTAAATAACTCATTATCAAATGACTAGGATTCACTCACCATCTTCTGGGCTTCTCCAAGAGGCAGGGGTCACTTCTTCAGCTCTACCTTCTGCAGTACATACAGCTTGTCTTCTAGGGTCTATCTAGTTCCACTCCATTGCTGCTGCTCTTCTTGGTGGTCATCCCGTGGTATTGGCCTCTCCAAATGCTGAGGTCTTTTGCTGCAACCTGACTGCGCTTTCACAAATAGCTCTAGGCTCTCTTCACAGTGCCAAGCCTCAACTTCTCTGCATGACCCCTTCATTCCTGGGCTTTCAACTGCTACTGAGGCTGTACCTTCACCAATGGCGTCTTCTGTCCTCTCACAGGGTCCAGCCTCAGTTGCTCTCCATGCTACTCCTTCATGACTCCTTCATGTCATACTTCAAAACCAGTATGACAGAGTGACCCTTTCATTACCAAGTTCAGTTGACAGCACAATATACAACCTTGTCCTTCTCTGAAACATAGCTTCTGTGTGCTGACTCTTAGGAAACACTTTCCAGAAGATTTCACCTCACAGATGCTGTATTGAGTATTCTAGCAAAGCGAATGTTTCTTTTTAGTAGTTGTGGTATTGTTAATCACAGCTGACTCTTCTCTAGATTCTTCTCACAGATGGTAGAGCCTCTGCTTCCCTCTGGGATTTCACAAGCACTCAATGGCTTTTTCTAGTCCAAAGTTCCAAAGTCCTTCAACAATCCCCCAAAACATGGTCACAGTCAACCCCACTATCCTGGTACCAACCTGTTCTAGTAGGGTTACCATTGCTGTGATAAACCACCGTAACCAAAAGCAAGATGGGGAGGGAAGTCAAGATGACAAAAAAAAAACCAAAAAACAAAAAACAAAAAACAAAACAAAACAAAACAAAAACTAGCCAGGACAATATCCATTGGGTCTTGACAATTGTATTAATTTTACTACTCTAGTGAACATGAAATATTAATGTTATTAAGAGTTTAATTTAAAACTCTATGATGGCTAGAGTTATTGGATATACTATTCATGTACTTGTTAGTTATATTTGTTTATCTTCTTAATAGCTCCAAGCTGAAAATAACTGGAAAAATACCCATTGGCCAGAGTGTATCCATTCTATGGACCAATAGTCAGCCTCGGGAAGGAATTGATGAACAATTTATACAGCAGCAAATAATTCCACAGACAGTAGGAATGAGAGAGTAAGGTAGTGGGGTGAAAGAATAAAGCCAGATGTGAAAGAGCAAAGAGTACTTGTACACCCCCTGACACACACACATGCACACACATGGCATGCACACACACACACAGTCTTCTGGCTTATGCAGATCTTTGGTACTTTTATTATGAGTATAGTTTGCAAAGGTGTACTCCTTTTATCAAAATCTATCTAATTATAAGATCTATGCATTTTTCAATAACTTACACCTTTTAAAGTACAACAGTAAAATTAATTTAGAGTTTTTCTTCTTTTTTTTCTTAACAAGTGCCTTCTACGTCTCAAGTCAGCATTACATGACAAGGCAAGAACGGGGAGCTCGTCGAAGGGTTAGGAGCTTGTTAGGTGAGCCTGTAATTAGCACAGAGGACATGAGGTGAAGTGCATGTTTAATGGAATACACTGAGTTGTCTGTGGTGAATTCATTTCTTAATTGGGAGGGCCTGCCGTGAGGGCTTGAACTCTGTAAGCTACAACCTCTTTTTGGTCATCTAAAGCATTATAGTATAGCAAACCCTCCCCCATCTTTAAAAATCTACTTGCTTAAAAGGGACCATGTCGCACCGTGTCTCACAAGTCTACCAAACTGGTGGTCTTGGCTGGACAGTTCTCTCACTGGTCTTGCTAGTGACTACCCATGAGGCTAATACATAGAACTGGTTTGCCATTGGGGGCTGAGGTCAATGGGAATGCAGGAATCATTGGGTCTTTCTTTTCCCCTGTCACCTTGGTCCTGCTCTTTCCACATGCCTTTTGACAAAGTTTCCAGCAGTGCATCCAGTTCCCTAACATGAAGGAACAGGGCTTCTCAGAGTACAAGTAGAAGCCGTTCAGTCTAGGTTTTACGCCTAGAGGACTTGATATCACTTAGTGTACAATCTGATACTGAAAGCATAGCTCAGTGCCAAGGATCAGCCTCAGCTTGGAGAGGGATTCTGAAGAAGAGGTGTCTGGGAACAGCGAAACAAACAACTTCAAGTCAAACTGTGGGTCTAAGATAACAGCCTATGCTCTGCTGGAGACAGCTTTTTAGCCTGCTTCTCTCTATGTTCTGCTTTCTCTTTCTCTCTGATCTTCTTTCTCTGGAGATCTCCAGACAGCCCTCTCTCTATGTTCTGCTTGAAACAGTTCTACAAGCAGTTCTCTCTTGCTATTCTAACAAATTCTCTAGATAGTTAATCTCCAGCAGATCCTAAGCCAAGTCTTTTATTTTACATATCCATCCAGTCATTTGCTGCCATTTTCCTTTAGATTATCCTATGAATCAGCATCCCCAAACTCCAGCCCCTTAATTCTTAGGAGACAGCAAGCACACATTTTCCTTTAACATTGTAAAAAAAATTCAGAGATCTGCCTGCCTCGGTTAAACACAGACAATAAACTGGCTGGGTGCGACATTGTCCTGAGACTACCCTTCCAACCACACCTGGACCCAAATCGATCTCTCCCAGGCTGACCTGGCATTCAGGAATCTGCCTGCCTGCCTTTGTCTCTTTCTGAGAAGCTAGCTCATAGTGTAACTGTTGTGTTTATAAAAGGATAAAAAGAGGGGGATATGTTCTATGGAGGTCTAGTGAGGTATGGGGGAAGGGGGAGCCTCACTGGGTCCATGCTGAGACATTTCTTCCCCCGTGGGACCAGCCACATGACAGTATAGTATAGAACAGAGTTTATTCAGGGCATGGGGAGGGGAGGTAAGAGGGTAGTAGAGGCAGAGGGAGAAGGAAAGGGAGAGAAATAGAAGAGTAGAAGCTAGCCATGAGCATGTGGAGAGAAGTGGGGAAGGGAATGGGGAGAGAGGGGACAAAGGGGGAAGACAGTAAGAGCAAAAGCAAGAGAAGAGCAAGAGAGGAGCAAGAGGGAGTAAGAGAGTGAGGAGGGGGCAAGCAGTCCCTTTTATAGGGTCAGGCATGCATGCTATTTCCAGGAAACTGTGGGGTAGAGCATACCTGGCTGTTGCCAGGTAACTGTGGGGGTGGAGCTTAGACAGAATGCTAAGGGTAGCTGCCTTTATGTCTTTAGTTCTGTGAAGCTTCTTACACAATTCATATCGCATCCTTATATTTTTTGCATAGTTGAGAAACTATATATTTTTAAACTCATGGTTCTAGGGTTCTTTTTCACAGCCTTAAAGAGCTGTCCTGAAGGTCCAAGCATTTACCACTTTGCTGAGACATTAGCCACACCTTTGCCAACCGGATTCATGCAGTCTCTGATCATCAAGGACATTCCTTAAAGGAGGAATGTAAAATATGTACATTATTATACAAACGAGACTTATCGCCCACAGCAGCCATCAACACTCCTGGAGGCCCATATCTGCTGGTCCTTTCCGGGAGACAGGAACGTGAAGATCTGTCCCCTCCAAGACCATGCCAGACCTGGTATCTCAGGACCACTCTAGATTCAAGAGAAATGTTCTAGTTCCACTTCTGTTGCTGTGACTAAATACCCTGACAGAGAGCAACTTAGGTGGGAGGGATTTATTTTAGCTTTCAATTCCAGTTCACCAGTAAGGGAAGTCAAAGCAGGAATTCAAACATGTAGTAACATCACATCCACAGTCAGTAGCAGAGAGAAATGAAAACCTATATGCTACTTACTTGCGTTCTTGTGCTCCTCTCCATCTTCCTACTCTTCTAGTAAGGACTCCATGCCTAGGGAATGGTACCACCCACACTGGCCTGGTTCTTCCCACATCTGTGAGGACTGGAGTGGGCTGGGCTATTTCACTAAGTTTCTGGTGCCCACCTCACTCTGTAGCCCAAGGCAGACTTTGACCTCGAAATTCTCCTGCCTCAGCTTTCTGAGCGGTGGGATGTGCAGGCTGATTTACTTTTCAAAGTGCTAATCTCTCTCTCATTCAGATGAATTTGCATATCCCTCCCAGGAGAGTATTCATTTCCAAGTTCTTGGTAGACCGTCTTTTAGCTTTCAGGTGCTGGCAATTAAGGTTTTAGAGTTTTCCCTCTTGCTATGTCTTTGCCTTTCGTAGGGGTTTCAAAAACCAGAACAGATGTAAATTCCAGTTGTTTTCATTGGTGCTTTGACAATACAGGTGTTTTCCAAGAACGCTAGGGTAAGACTGAGTTAAAAAGCTGGGGATGTAATTAAGAGGTAGGATGCGCGTGCCTGAGACCTGCAAAGGCCTGTGCAACTCAGGGCCATGTAAATAGGGTGTGGTAGCAATCGAAGTACCAGCTGCGTGGGTCAGAAGTTCGAGATCTTCCTCTGTTATAGCAACTTTGAGCCCGTCCAGGGCTACATGAGGCAGTGCTTTAAAAAGAAAAAAAGAAAGCCTTTGAGATACTACATACACTCTTGGCCTTCCTCTCATTCATACACCCATGCTCACACAGCACAAGAACCCTCTACTTCAGGCAGCACTCAGACCTTCAAGCTCATTACCTCATGAAGGGAGGCCACAGACAAAGCATATATCCTCAACCTTGAGTCTCAAACGCACCTTCCAAAGACCAGGTTAAAGGAGGCAGGCTTGGTCTAAAAAGTTTCTCTCAAAAGAGTAGCTTTTGTGTGTGTGTGTGTGTGTGTGTGTGTGTGTGTGTGTGTGTGTGTGTGTGTGTTCAAAGATTAGGAGAGTCTGAGTGAGGATATAGGAAAACCAATGGTCTGTTTCTCTGGAGCGTGTAGTTTCCAAGGACGGGGCTGGGGAAGGGGGTAGGGGAAATCGAGAGAGTTGTAGTATTTCTGTGGAGGGGCCTTGAACATGGTTTATATTTTCAGATATGGTAGGCTAGGGTCTCTACAGTCCACTCTGGGATGATGTTGGGGTGTAAAATAGTAACTAGCAGTTGATACCCCAGACAGGAAGCAGAAGTAAGCAGTACTGGGCAAGGAGAGAGGCTAATGACTAAGCCTTGGTAGGAAGGACTCGGGAGTGACCATGACTCACGTCCATTATTTCCTTCTGGGCCAATGACTGGAGTTCCGAACCTCACCTCATGCAGTCCCTGAACATAAGCTGCCTTGTGGAGGGCATGGCCTTGGGAACTGTGGCTTTCTGCATCTGGAAAGACTGACAGAGGTCTGCCCCCTTCCCTACATCTGGACAACATCTGTCTGCATATAGAGAAAGTCGGCCAGTGTGCCTCCAACTCCACCTCCCGCCCCTCCCCGCTCCTCCCCTCCTCCTGCTGCGGAGGGAGACAGAAGCACTCAGTGCTGAAGTAGAAAGGACTAGATGTAAGGTACATAAAAGTAGCACGCCATCCTGGGGAAGTTCGGAATTTTCCGTGATGCCAAGAGGGACCAAGACGATAGAACAAGGGCTATCTGGATCAATTGATCCTTGGTTTTGATGGTAAAGCAGAGACCATGTTAGCTTATAAATGTGGGACTAATTACCACACCTCCTGGAGCCAAGTCCTTAGGGTTCTACCTAGAGCAGATAATAGTGAAGAAACAGCTCTCATCTACGTTTTCTATCCCAGGATAAATTCAATTTATGCTGAAGCCCACTACCTCTACCTGAGGCAAAGAAGGGGGCTAGGAAACACAAACGGACTGAGTTTAAATTTAAAAGAAAGTAAACTCCAAGGAACTGATAGATCTAGAATTTCGTAAATTTGTGAGATGACTCAGGAGGTAAACGTGTTTGCTGTGTGAGCCTAATGGGCTGAGTTTCATCTCTGGATCCTGAACATTGAAAGGAGGAAACCAGCCTCTAAAGTTCACATGTGTACTGAGGTGCACACACACACACACACACACACACACACACACACACACACACACACACACACACACACACAAAGAATGTTAGCATCATGTATATTTGAGTTTTCAATCATTAAACAACACAAAGGCTTTGGATGAATACTAAGTTCTGAGAAAAATATTTTGAAAGTGATATTTTTATTCATTTGTACCATAGTATGAAAATTCATACCAGAATATAAATATGAAATGATCAAAGTCGTATGACTTTGGTTAGTATGAGAAAAACTGTACACCAACCAAAAGAACCCAGCTCTCTCTAGTTGGGTGCACGCTGAAAAACAACGCTATTTTGAACTTCACACTCCAGACATTGACTATGCAGCAGACAAACTGGATACAGACACCTGTGTGATCAAGAACCTGGTTATTCCTTTCCCTTTTTCCGTACAATCTTACTTTCATGTGTCAGGCCTAAAAACAGTAACGAGAAACTACACTGTCTGCAAAGAATAGTGGAAATAAAAAACAGGAGACAGAAATGCTCTTACAAAAATGTCCTGGGTGGGAAATCTTGGCCTCCTGCACTTTGAGACAGGAAGGTGTGAACCTGCAGTGATTTGGAGAAGGTTGGCTAAGACTTGCTGATAGTAAATGTGCATGAAGGACATGGGATAGACTCTCATTTGGCTTTTAAGCAGCAGGGTGGATGACGGTATGTGTGTGTGTGTGTGTGTGTGTGTGTGTGTGTGTATGTGTATCTATGTGTATATATATGTATCTGTGTATGCATGTGTGTATGTATGTATGTACGTATATGTGCATGTTGTGTGTATGTATATATGTATGTATGTGTGCATGTTGTGTGTATGTATATATGTATGTATGTGTGCATGTTGTGTGTATGTATATATGTATGTATGTGTGCATGTTGTGTGTATGTGTATGTATGTATATATATGTGTATGCATGTGTGCATGTTGTGTGTATATGTATGTATGTGTGTATGCATGTGTGCATGTTGTGTGTATGTATATGTATGTATATATGTATGTGTACATGTTGTGTGTATGTACATATTGAGGTTTTAATAACATTAAACATCTTTGGGCTCTGGCTCTGACTCTTTGACATCTAGTCTGGAGTGTGTTGATGAGGACAGGAGATACTCACTTGAGAACCATGAACATAGATTTAGCATGAAGGCCAATCACTGGGAGGGATAAGCTGTGAGATACTCTGTGTAAATGAGTCCAGGGGAGGACAGTTAGGTGTCCTACAGTTATTGCCAATACTGTTCCTTGTGTTAGTCTGGTTTTTTTTTTTTCTTGAGATTTTCACAGTGTGAGTGTGTTACTTTTATAATCAGAATACAAAACAAGACAAAAATCTTAATAAATCTGCCGCTGGTACTCAGTCACATATCTAGGCAACTTCCCCAGGCCTTTTCTCAGGAAAAAAAAAAAAAAGACATTTTACCTGGAGTGAGCCTTAAAAATATTAATGCCCTTATTTAATTGAGCATCTCTGAGGCCCTGTTTGCATGCAAATCAGCATCCCCACCTCTTCTGCAGTGCAAATGAGACACTCACAGCCTAAACGTGCGGCTGATTGTACCTGTGCCTAATTAGGTGCTGCTGCTTGAGTTCTGGAGTGCGTAATAGTGCTGTTCATTCGTCAGGATTGACAGTGATGACTAAGGGGTTCTCCTCCCCCCTCTCTCCCCTTTTTAAGTGAAGAAGAGGAAGTGGCTCTCCCTGTCATGCCACAACCCAGTGGGGTGACATGATTGTCCCTAGTTATTAAGAAGTGTGGCAGAAAGCCAGACATCTCAGAAGCCCTAGCAGAAAAGAGTTTCCATGATTTATCTGGGAGGACTTTCATTCGGTGCTAAAAGAGCTTCATGTCCTGGACGTGTATTCATTCAACTAAAATTCGATAGGTCCCTTCGGTGTTCCTGAGCTTACACTGAGAAGAGACATGAATAACTATGACCTTGTGTGGCCTCTCGAGGAATGCACATTCTAGCAAGTCATTTTGGAGTCCGTTGTTAATGGCTGGGACAACAGAAGCAGGGGCTATTATACAAACACAGAGCCATGAAGAGGAGTGTGGTTCAAGATCAAGGCTCCTTGGAAGAGGTAATAACGGCTACCCTCTGTCTGTCCAACTGCTAGGCACAGATCTTCCTGTGGGTTAACTTATTCCTTCCAACAACCCGGGGGAGGGGGGGACTCTTATTCTTGGTTTATGGAAGGAAAGCCCAACTTTAGAGATGTTAAATGTGAGATATTTTAAGGCAAAGTAGGGCTCAGGATGTAGTCCTAGTGGAGTGATCTCCTAACAAGCATGCCTGGCACCTCATAAACTCTGAATGCTTTTGAGCATCTATAATCCCAGCTCTTAGGAGGCAGAGGCAGAGGCAGGAGGATCAGAGGTTCAAGATCATCCTAAACTCCATAAGGGGTTTGAGGCCAGCCTGAGTTAGATACCTTGTCTCAAAAAGAAAATAATAAAAATAAAGGCTAAAGGGAACCAGCTAGAATTGGGGTGAAGGAAGTGTTTCTGGCAATTAGAACAAAATTTGGAAAGGGAAAGAAG
The DNA here is from genome assembly GCF_011064425.1 of Rattus rattus. Lineage (NCBI taxonomy): Eukaryota > Metazoa > Chordata > Mammalia > Rodentia > Muridae > Rattus > Rattus rattus. The sequence goes on from NC_046154.1 coordinate 96,424,387, forward strand.
AGAGGTGAAGAGTAGCTCGAGCGAACTCAGGTGTTGGCTGTGAGGGGTCCAGAGAATGACTAAGCAGTTTTGCTGCCATCTAAGCTGCCTTGTGTGCTCCGGTTAGGACTGGAGTAGAAAGACAGTGATTAGAATGGCCTTGATATGCAAAGTATGCCACAGCAGCAGAGCGAGTGTGGACAGGTGGCCCATCGGAGGTGAGGAGCTAATATGATGAAGGAATCAGGCAAGGCCGAGATCTCTCCTTGGTAAGTGGATTAATGGCGGTGTTTCCCTGGGGCTTCTAGTCCCCGGGGAGGAATCAGCCTGCTAAGGGCAGATGGTACGTGGGGTTTGTTTTTTTTCAGTGCCTTGAGACTGAGTCTCTGGGGAATCAGGGAAAACAATGGCCAAGCAAGCCAACAGAAAGAAAAGAATATCCTGAATTCAGGATCCACCAAGCAGTCAACCACACAGGGAACGCATCTTATTCTGTCCCCTCCCCCGTCTACAGTCTGGACTTTCAGCACGCTATGAAATACTAAAGAGGAAGGAGATCTGATGAACATAGGATGGTAAATAGATATTAATCATATAGCTTCGGCCAGGTATGTAGTAAATGAAAAGTATTTTGTGTCTCTCTTAATTTTAGGGAAAAATGGAGTGCACATGTGGCTTGAGGGTCGAGAGTGCTTGCTTTTCTTACAGAGGACCAGAGTTTGGTTCTCAGCATCCAAGTCAGGCAGCTCACAACCGCCTATGCGTCCAGCTCCAGAGCCTGGCCTCTGTAGCTACCTACACATGGGCAAACACTCGAGCACACACACACAGACACACACAGACACACACACAGAGACACACACACACAGAGACACACACACACAGAGACACACACACACACACAGAGAGAGAGAGAGAGAGAGAGAGAGAGAGAGAGAGAGAGAGAGAGAGAGAGAAATCTATTTTAAAAAAAACAACTCCCAAAAGCATGCATCCATGAGATCTTTCACTCACTGCTAATGTGGCCTCATCTTCCCTCTCTGCTCTCTGGAAGGGCTCATTCTGGTTATGCCTCTCACTACTTTGACAAAATATTCAACAAGAACGGCTCGAGAATGTAAGTTCCACTTTGAAGGTACTGTCTTCATGGGGTGGAAGGCATAGTGTCAGCCGTATGGGGCAGCTGGACACATCAGACATGGTCAAGAAGCAGAGAAAGGAACATTGGCACTCAGCTTGCCTTCCCCTGTCTATTCAGTCTCAGGTCTTGTCCAGGGAGTGATACAACCTACATTTAGTGCGAATCTTTTTTTTCCATTGGATATTTTTTTATTTACATTTCAAATGTTATCCCCTTTCTCGGTTTCCTGTCCACAACCCCCTCTATCCCACGTCCCCTCCCCCTGCTTCTATGAAGGTGTTCCCTCAACCACCCACCCCTTCCTGCCTCCCCACCCTGACATTCCCTTACAATGGGTGGGGGGGCACAGAACCAAGGGCTTCTCCTCCACTGATGCCCAACAAGTCCATCCTCTGCTGTATATGTGTCTGGAGCCATGGGTCTGTCCATGTGTACTCTTTGGATGGTGGCTTAGTCCCTGGGCGTGCTGGTTGCTTGGTATTGTTGTTCTTATGGGGTTGAAAACCCCTTCAGCTCCTTCAATCCTTTCTCTAACTCCTCTATTGGGGAACCCATTCTCAGTTCAGTGGTTGGCAGCGAGTGACCGCTTCTGTATTTGTCATACGCCGGCAGAGCCTCTCAGGAGACAGCTATACCAGGCTCCTCTCAACTTGCACTTCTTGGTGTCAGCAATATTGTGCGTGTCTTATTACATCAGTTCATCTAATCTAGAAGCTCTGCAGGCATGCCAGAGGTTTGACTCCTAGCAATTCTAGAGTCTGCCAAGTTGTTAATCACTATTAACCATCACAGGCCTTAATTTTTCAAACTTATGGTCTCAGGACCATGGGGAGATTTCAGAAGCCCATTTTTTTTTTTTTTTTTTTTTAAAGATTTTTTTATTTATTCTATATGAGTACACTGAAGCTGTTTTCAGACACACCAGAAGCGGGCATCAGATCTCATTACAGATGGTTGTGAGCTGAGATTTTAACTCAGAACCTCTGGAAGAGCAGTCAGTGCTCTTAACCACTGAGTCATTCTCTAGCCCTAGAAGCCCATCCTTAGAAGCAGGATACACAGTGCTTTACTCATAAGCATTTTACAGAACAATGGATGTCTTCAGTCCCATCTCGTGTCAATGGTGGAGTTGAAGTTCAATAGCCCCTGCTTTCACCTGGTTTTATTACAACCCCAAGAAGCAAGGTGGATAGAAGTTAGGGTCCACTATAAGAGCAGGAAACACAAACTCTGGTTCCTTAACTGGGTAGTCCTTAAACATGCATTCGACTGCCCCATCCTTATGTTCTCAGTAGGTAAGAAAGCAAGAATGTTTACATTCAACAGTATGGCATTGTGACTAAATCAAGCTAAAACCGGTGGATCTGGAGATGGCCACACTAATGAACTCTTACGGTAGGATGTGCACCTAGCATGCAGGAAGCACAACAGGAAGGGAAAGTGGGACACTCCTGTAAGAACAGGGCAAGAAGAGTAGCTCAAGGTCGTCCTCAGCTGCAGAGCAAGTCCAAGGTCAGCTAGGGCTACCTGAGACTTTGTCTCAGCAAACAGCAACAAGCACAACTAACTCCACATCTTCCATAAGACATCCTTAGTAAGCCTCCAGGATCAACTCTGATATCAGACAGGGCACACAACTCTTAATATTTGCTAATTAAAACCCCAAGATTTTGAGATCACACAGCTGGGCAATCCATTAGTAGTTTGCCATGAGCTTGGCTAAAGATAACACCTCTGCTGTGCTGGCCTTGACAACAGTTGCCTAGGTTACTTAAGAGAAACTTGAAGGCTGCTTCTGTTGAGTTCATGGGCTCTGGACAGGGACCTGTACCTGAGTGATGGCTGGCTGGAATGGGAGAAAAGCCTTGCTGTCTCTGTCTTTGCACTGAATCTGTCCCCTTTGCTGCCTTAACCTTTGGATCTGACTCTACTTCATTCTTCAGGGAGACATGTTGATTATTTTGTAAATGTGTTGTCCAGGTCTGAGACCTGGCTTTGTGAGTAAAAATACTTGCTATCAAACCTGATGGCCTGAAAGGATCCATTTGGAAGAAAGAGAGATGATTCCTACATGTTGCCCTCTGGGGAAGCAACTTTGTTTTGTTTTGTTTTGTTTGCTTGTTTTTAGTTTTATTTTTGAAACAGAGTCTCACTGCGAAGATCAGACTAGCCTTGAACTCATAGAAATCTACCTGTTTCTGCCTCCTGAGTGCTGGATTAAAGGCAAGTGCCACCATGCCTGGCTTACTCATTATTACCTACCTGCTAATACCATAGCATACATGCACACACAAACATACACATAAGTAAATGCAATACAAATTTTGCACAAGACTATGACACAGGATTAACTTGACTTGTCACTTGTAGAAGCTGATAATGTTTCTCTATCAATGTTTGTGCTGTTTCAGCAGCTATATCATCAGAGACCTTTCATCCTTAATGTAATGCCCAAAGCAAGTCAGAAAGCAGAGACATCTGTGAAAGATTCAGAGACATCTGTGGAAGAAGATGATGGCATCAGAAGCAGAAGACGCTCAGTAGCATCTGGGACTGCTTCGAGAATCTACACCATATACAAAGAAGAAAAACATCTTCCAAAATCAGATCCATGGCCCACAAAAACTTACCAAAGCTCAACCTGCCCTGAAAGTAAAAGACGCTGCTGCTCCCTTTGGAGAGTAGCTTCTGGTCCCTCTCTAGAACAGCTCAAACGGAAGCCCCCACCACATAAGTTTATTCCTGTTGTATATATTTGACTTGGTCTCATTTCTGTTATGTCCTTGCTATACAACTTCATGTGAAATATGAGGAGTTGGCATATCATGGGAAAACAATGAGTGCCTTGATTGTTTCTACAAAGACACTTCTGATTCTTAAAAAAGAATTAAGTGTTAAGGTTTGGTTTGGTTCATAAGGCAAGAGCAGCAGGTGTATTAAGTATTACCCTATATAGCCAGGAAGTGTTCTAGAAGAGATCTAATGCTTTGGAAGTGTTCTACGAGAGATCTGGTGTTTTGGAAGTGTTCTAGAAGAGATCTAATGTTTTGGGAGGGTTCTAGAAGAGATCTAGTGTTTTGGAACGGTTCTAGAAGAGATCTAGTGTTTTGGACAAAAACTTTAGAAGTGTTTTCACCTGGCAGGAGAAACTTAGCTTTGGGCAAAGGTGACTGAGAGAAGCTGATGTCTGACAATGCCCTTTTCTGCTGCAATGGATGACAGGCTTCTGAGGTAGAAGGCATCCTAATGCATGGGAAGCCATTCTATATCCCTGCATATCTCTCTCTCTCTCTCTCTCTCTCTCTCTCTCTCTCTCTCTCTCTCTCTCTTAGTAGATGTACTTCCAATATCACAAGAATTCCCAGGGGCATCATAACATTAATTTACAAAATAATTATTAAGCACCTATGTAAGAGCACCATCCATTATCCAATTAACAGCCTGTATTGCTCCTTTTCTAAATTTGTAGCTACTTTATTACTTATTTATTTTGTGTGTGCACATGTGTGTGCACATGGTATATGTGCATGATTTTGAATGTGCCACCAACGAAGGAAACAACTTGTAATAGTTGGTTTTCACCTCCCACTAGGTGAGTCCAGGGTAAACAAACTCAAATTATCAGGCTTGGTGACAAGTGCTCTACTCAGTGAGCAGACTCATTGACTTGCTGTTTCTTAATGGAACCTAGATTTCTTTCTCCCTAGCCCCCTCCCACCCCCAATTCTCTTCCACATAGAAATCCTACCCATCTGAGACAGCCAGATGATGGCCGGCACCTACTCAGGGCTGTACTCATGGGCTGACCTAAATTGACCCAAGCACACTTCAAGGAAGGTACAACAGATACTTCTTGGAAGATGTACATTTTCTCTCTCTTTTAATGTGAACAACAAAATAATAAGGGATCCTGCCATGACCTCAAGAGGAATCAGCATCTGGGTGTAGATGACATTACTAGTGACCATGATCCAAGTCATTGATGACTTCATGAACCATTGACATTTGTATATGATGTGTGTTGGTGTCTGTTATTTAAAAAATTACATTTACTTATTTGTCATTGGGGAGGTTATCTTAGTTTGGGTTTGACTGCTGTGAAGAGACACCATAACCACAGCAACTCTTATAAAGGAAAACATTTCACTGGGGCTGGCTTATGGGTTCAGGGGTTTAGTATGTTTTCATCATGGTAAGAAGCCTGGTGGCAATGCAGGCAGGCATGGTGCTGGAGAAGGAGCTAAGAGTTCTACATCTTCATTCTCAGGCAGCAGAAGGAGACCGTGTGCCACACTGGATGCAGCTTGAGCATAGGAGACCTCAAAATCTGCCCCCACAGTGACACACATCATTCAACAAGGCCATATCTCCTAATAGTGTCACTTCCTCTGGGCCAAGCATTCAAATACATGTGTCTAAGGGGGTCATTTGAGACACATAGTATGGTGTGCTTGTGAAAGTCAAAAGACAACCTGTGGAAATCTGTTCTCTCTCTCCCTCCCTGCCTCCCCCCCTCCTTATATGTACTTAGGGGATGCCAGTCTTGGAAACCATTCCACAGGTCCTTCTTTTAAATTATCCATTGCCTCATTCTTTAAGCCACATTGAGGTGGGATTTTCTATCACTATGTTTACATAGCACAACATCTCATACGCATTGATGCATCCCTTTACCAGGCACAGTGCCAGGCTCTGGACCACAGTCAGACACAGTTTTTGCTTCTGGTGGGGTAGGGGAGGCACATAAGTGAGCAGAACATTTAGTTTAGAGAAACTACAGCAAGGATTTCAGAAAGCTCTGAATGTTCCGTGAGCACCAGGGAGTGAGGCTTCATCCAATCCCAGGCATGAGGAACATTTCCTGGAGGAGATGGTGCTTAAGCTGATCCCTGAACTGTGGTGATTAGCTGAAGAAGAGAGATTCACTTGAGTCTGAGACAGGTTCATATTTAAATTTCAGAACGATCCCTCTATGGACTGTGGAGTAGAGAATGCCTCGCTCTTGAGGGTTCATACATGTGAAGACCTAGGGTCAGATACCTACAATCAATCCCAGCACGTCAAAGGCTAAGGCAGGAGAGTTGTATGTTCAAGGTTGGCTGGATCCATAGTGAGTTTTTGGCCAACCTGAAACTATCTCAGAGTCTGTCTCAGTACCAATAGCAACAGAAAGAGGGAGAAAAAGGGAGAAGAGAGAAAGAGAGAGAGAGAGAGAGAGAGAGAGAGAGAGAGAGAGAGAGAGAGAGTTTATTCTCCACAGTCCACAGATAGGACAGATGTTCCAAGTCATCAAAGAACTAAGCACAATGGCAACGGGGAGCAAGATCAGTTGAATTAACTGAGCATACTTTGGAGGAAAGGCATTATGGAAAAAGCACTATGGGAAAGGCATTGTGGGAAAGACACTATGGGAAAGGCATTATGGGAAAGGCATTGTGAGAAAGGCATTGTGGATAAGACATTATGGGAATGGTACTATGCCACATGCCTAACATTTAAACCTGTATAACACATATACTTGTCCCTCAGTATCTGTTGGGGATGGGTTCTAGGACATCCCACGGATGCTTCAGTGCCTCTTGTAAACTGGCAGTGTTTCTATCACCCATACATACCTTTCTGTCCACTTTAAGTCATCTCTCAGTTACATGTAATCCCCAATGCAGTGAAAGTGCAACGTGACTAGCCCTACTGTGCTGTTAAGAACCTAGTGATAAGAGCGAAAGGTCTGTGCATGTTCAGTCCAGATGCAAGTTTCTATTGAACAACTCTTTTCCCCCTACAGTTGGTTGAACGTATAGCTGCTGAGCTACATAGGGCAGAAAGCTGACTGTGTATGACTACATACTGCTCTGCCAATAACACAGATGGAGTGGCTGGGATAAGAGCAGGATCAAGGGCATAGAGGAAGTGGACTAGTAAGGATATGACTAGTGTCTACAGCTCACCGGCATGACATAGTTTGACAATCAGCCACCTTAAGGTTCTGGTTGAGTGCCCTATCTTCTAGCCCACTGTGCCTCCAAACACCCAGATGGTCACCCAAAGACCCATCAGAAGCTGGAGAGATGACGTAGTGGTTAAGATCACGTTCTGCTCTTACAAAGGGCCCGAGTTCATTCCCAGCCCTATCTTCTGGTGGCTCAAAACTGCCTCCAGCTGCAGTCACCCTCTTTTGGCCTCTGCTGGAACTGCACTCATGTGTGCAAACTCCACACACCAACACATACATACATACATACATACATACATACATACATACATACATACATACTGTTAAGAATAAAAAATAAAATCTCTAAAATGCATCTCAGAGTAGAGTCCCTTTCCTGGGCCAGTGGACGAAGGCAGTGAGTGACTGCAGCCCAGAGTTCAGCCACCACTTTAGGGGAGGATTTTGCTTTGTATGACACTTACATCTTGACTGCCTCTGAACCAACTATTTTTCTCATTGCCATGGCAAAATACCTGACCATTGTTCAAGCAGTCCAGGACCCCTGGCCCATAGAACGGTGCCGCCCACATTTTAAGGCGGGTTTTCTCACCTCGTTTAATCTAATTGGGAAAATCCCTCACAGACATGGCCACAGGTTAGTTCTTGGTGGTTCTGGAGCCTGTCAGGTTGACAGCCCATATTAATGATCACAACCCCTATCCTTCTTCGGTCTCAAGCAGCACTTTCATTTCTGAAACACCCAGCAGCCTCTATGCTGGTGCTGGGTTTGGAAAGGACAGACAAGAGGCAGGGCCACCAGCAGCCTGAGGAACGGGAGCCATGGGTGAGCCTGGGCCTGTAGCTGCAGTCTTTCATGCAGCCTCCTGGAGCGGGTCCTTTCAGCTCCAGGGAAAGGTCAGGATTTCAATCTGATGTTTTCACACATATTAAATGGATTTCAGAAGTACTGCTGCTGCCTGGCTCCAGTCTTTAAACAATGTGGTCAGGCCGCAGTTGCTCTGAGCGGCTGCATTCCTCCTGCATTGTGATGTGGTTTCTGGAAGTCACTCATACAGTTCAGCTAAACCAAACTTAGCTGTTTTGTTAATGAGAGAGAGCAAGCTCAAGAGAGAAACGATGAACAGAGACGGAGTTTGCTTTCCAAGTTTAATTCAAGAAGCCAAGTGACTAAGTTGGAGGGGAAAGGAAGTGTCCCTTCAGACTCCGAGGTGACTGTGTTCTTTCTTATTCATTGGGTGATGGCGGTGGTGTGTGGAAGGATGAGGTGTGAACATCTCCTCCCACCATCAAAACCATGCTTTAAGTGCTGTTCGTGCTCACATCGAGCACGCAGACACAGGCCACTCTACTTTATATGACCACGTGTTCTACCCCATCACAGTCAATTCTGGCTTCTGCCACCCCCTCACTTCCCAGCAGTCATTGCTCAAGCCATCACTGTGCCCAGTCTTTGTCCGTCTCTAAGGAGAAATGGTGAAGGAGACCTTAAGCAGGAGTGCTGGAGTTCAGTGTTCTGGTGTTTTCTTAGGGAGAGCCTGGAACTGCAGACAAAGACATTTTTCATCTACCAAGCTGCATATTTTTACTTAGATATTTAAAAAAGCAATATCAAGCTCAGAGAGTAAATGTACCACTGATGCCAAATCAGATGAGAACTAACACTTGGTATCAACAGGAATATATTTGAATTTAAAAAGGCTAGCTGCATCTGACAGCAATGTGTCTCAGCTACTGAACGTCTGGGTTGGGAGGGGGAGGGGGAGAGCAGAGCGTTTCATCATCCGTCCATCCACCCTTTTCTCCCTGAGACGTTTATTGAGTTCCGATATGGGGCCAGGTTCTGTGTATAGCAGCTGAAAGACAGAAACATGTGCGGCCAAGGGAAGGGGTGGGACAGTGGTGGAGGGAAGATAATGGGGCTGCTTGTAAACCTCATCTGAGCTGTGACTCCAGCCATCATCGGAGCCTCTGCTGAGGATGCTAACCTACAAAGCACGCTAATGGTAGCAGCCAGCTCAGAGGCTGGTGAAGATCAAGGCAGGCTGGAGAGTGATCTGCCCGTCCTGAAGATGTGTTCCCAGGAATGTCTAGGGCTGTGAGGAGGGATCATGAGACGACAGGACGGGTTCTAAATCCAATAACTTGTGTCTTTAGAAGAAAAGGAAGCTATGGTAACATAACACTCACCTTAGAATGCCTGGGTTCCCATCCCCCTAAACAATAAAAGTATGGGGCGGGGGGAGTGGGGGTACATAGGGGAGGCGATGGGAAGAAAGGAGCAAAGACTAGAGTCATGCATCTGTAAATTATAAAACACAACTCAGAAGCTAGGAGAGGCACTGAGAGGAGTCTCCCATGAAGCTTACAAAAGGACATCTGGACTTGTGACTTCTGGCTTCCAGAACAAGGATATTCACATATATGAGAGAATACATTGCTGTTGTTGTCATCCACCAAGCTTTTGGTCATTTGTGACTGTGTCGATGAGAAAAGAACCATAGAGGATGATGGTCTTGAAGCATGGCCATCTGTCCCTAGGACACGGCCAGTCTTTATGGAACATTTATTAAAATGCTCAAACAAAACAAAATGAAACATTAAAAAACAAAGAAAAAATAATATCTAAAGAGCTAGGCATGCCAGGTATAATTGCTAAACAGGTATAGTTGCTAAACACCTTTAATTCCAGCTCTCAGGAGTCAGGTCTCTATGAGTTCAAGTCTAGCCTCGTCAACGTAGTAAATTCCAGGCCAGGTGAGACTAAGTATTGTTGTGGCAAAAAAAAAAAAAAAAAAAAAAAAAAAAAAGCTTGAGATTGGTTCCCAAGAGCACGGCTCTGTACTTCTCCCCCTTTCATCACCCCTCCCCCGGCTCTCTCTCACGAGTTCTGGCTTCATGTTGGCCCCCAAGGTACTCTCTGACCCAGGCAGTCCTCGGGCCATTCCAGTGTGGCACCTTGCCACTCTGGTCTAGAGTTAGTTCCAGCACTCGTGGGACCAAATGGAACTAACTATAACATATCTCTAATTAGTATCTCTCCTGGTGGCTCTCTGCTAGCCTCGAACTCTCTGGTCCCAGCTACTCAGTAAAATCAGGGCTCTAGAAGTCCACCCTGGGCTGGCCTATCATGTCGCCTTGCCACGAACTCAGCTCACACTCCCAACAACCCAGTGAAATCATGACTCAATAAACTGTAATTTATCAATCAGATTTATATGTTAAATTCTCAATCCACAATACATCCTCACAATAAACTCACAACCGCTCACCTAGATAAGATAAATTTGCCTACAGAAATCCATCCCAGCTACCTTGGCAATTCAAGACCAGTGGGATCTGGGTCATCCTTCTCCACCTCCATCTTGATTCTCCTAGCTTCTTCTTTCCTGCTTCTCCCTCACCTTCTAAACATCTGTTCCTGCCTCCCTTCCTTCTAGTCCAATGACAGGCCTCGTTTTATCTTGTCCGCCTTCACCCGCATAATGACATCAACCTACAATGTATTAAGCCTCTGTCTCAAAAAACCAAAATGACAGCCAAGCACTTCGCCATTCCAGGTCTCAATGTTGAATGAAAAGTGACGAGGGATAGATACCTCAGAGTAGTTTGACAAATACATTCTTTATAAGCCTAAATCGGTCAACACATGGCTAGACTTCCTTACTAGGTTTGCAGTTCCTATTAGCATCTCTATTTCTTTGTATTAAAAATCCCTGCTATGATATTCAATGTCCTAATGAGTTAATTCCCTGGCCAATAGGCATTGGGATTCCTGAAGGAGGTCACCCAACATTACTTGTCATTCAGTTTACCCGACTCAGCATTTTGCCCCTTTGTCTGCCTTCGACGTCTCCTCTAGATCCCTCTTTCTTCCTGATATGTATCCCACACCCACCATTTAAATCCTTCTTCAGTTCAACCTCTTTCCTAAGCTCTACAACCCTGATCTCTGAGGCTTTCCTCTGCATTTATCTTTAAAAATTATGTATATAATTTTATTTATAACATTATTTTTTTAAAGATTTATTTATTTATTTTATGTATATGAGTACACTTCAGACACACCAGAAGAGGGCATCAGAGCTCATTACAGATGGTTGTGAGCCACCATGTGGTTGCTGGGAATTGAACTCAGGACCTCTGGAAGAGCAGTCAGTGCTCTTAACCGCTGAGCCATCTCTCCAGCCCCTATAACATTATCTATCTATCTGTCTTTCTATTTATCTATCTATCTCTTATCTATCTCTCTATCTCTCATCTATCTATCTCTTATCTATCTATCTATCTGTCTCTTATCTCTCTATCTCTCATCCATCTATCTCTTATCTATCTCTCTATCTCTCATCTATCTATCTATCTCTTATCTATCTCTCATCTATCTCTCTCTCTCATCTATCTATCTGTCTATCTATCTGTCTGTCTATCTTCTTCTATCTATCTATCTATCTATCTATCTATCTATCTATCAATCATCTATCTGTCTATGTATCTACCATCTATGTTCTGGAACTCTTCAATCAGGCTGGCCTTGGATCTTTGGGACTTACAGAGATTCACCTGCCTCTGCCTCTTGAATACTGAGATCAACGGTGTGTGCCACCACCACTTGACTCCTTTAAATATGTTTGTTTGTCTTGTTGAGGGCAGCACATCTTGGGCATCAGAGAACAGCTTGTGCATTGAGTTCTCTCCTTCTATCTTTAAGTGGGTTCCATGTTCATACTCAGGTCACGAGGCTCGTATGTCGCATGTGCTACCTGCAGTGCCATCTCCTTGGCTCCCTGCTTCCTCCACGTTTTAAAATTACTCTCCTATGCAGTGCTTCGCAGGCGTTGGCACAGCACAGTGAGATCCCTGACCTTCTAGAATGGGCAAGAATTCTCCCCTTTCTGATGAAGTAGACTTGTGTGAAGACTCAGCTGTTAAAAGACTGCTCCATTCAAAAGTCTGGCCTCTTTGTTTGAATAACTCTACTGTGCAGAAATATGTTGAGAATTTAAAACAGTAATAAAAGCAAGATTCATGCTAAATTCCACATTTGTTTTAAAAATAAAGCAAGGTACTTGGGTTTAAGTAAACCTCATAAGATACCACACCATAGATGGGTCAACGTGGGCTTAAGTGCAAGTGATCTGAGTTTAAATCTAGTCCTGACCAATATTCTCCCTCTGTTTTGTATACCCATGGCCTCTACTTCAGTACTGGTCCAGACTTCCTCAATGATGGGCTGTGGTACAGAAGTGTAAGTAAAGTTAGCTTTTTCTCCCCCAAGCTGCTTATGGTCATGATCACGGACAGAAACTCAGTTGAGACAGTGCTCTTTCAAAACTTAAAACACCACTGGGAATTTGTGTTGGTGAACCTGGAGCAGGTGAGGATGCTCCTGAAAAATATTAACTGTATCTGTGTGGATTGCAAAAAAAAATTAGCCTTGAGTGTTCGATAGCACCTAGGACTGTATAGAGACTATACTTACCCACTTCGATCATTCAATATGCTATGCAGCTTGGAAAAGTTTCAAATTGTGATGACTGCATACAGACACAGAAAATATTTACACCAGGAGGTGAAAAGAATGTCATAAAACTATTTATCTTATTTGAACCATGGGAGGAGAGGTCAGCAATGAAAGGGCTAGAAAACTTTCCAGCATGTGGGAGTGACCTTAATATACCTCTCCCAGCTGACTTTACTCCTATCTATCTATCTATCTATCTATCTATCTATCTATCTATCTATCTATCTATCTATCATCTATCTACTCTATCATCTGTCTGTCTATCGACAAAGTGTCATATCCTTTACCACCCTGGAGCTTGAAGGTCAGGAACACAGAGATCCGTCTGCCCCTGCCTTCTGGCTAAAAAGAAATTTTTAGTTTCACCAATGCTCAGAGCCCCAGTTTTTCCCCAACTCACTTGTACAATGCAGGGGGTACTTTGATTTCGTTAAGCTTATTCCTCGGAGCAATAGCTCAATGGAGGGCAAAATGCAAAAGGCAGGGGAGAACGCATATCATACAACACTGTGTGCTGACACGTAGGACTGAGGGTCCACCCAGTGGATAAGAGGACCCAAATTCTCCATGGGCCTTCCTACACCAAAGACAGAGAAAACCATATTCACTCTCAAGCAACAAAAGAGCCAAGGCCAAAGCTTCCTGAGATTAAATGAAGGCTCCAGCAGAGCCTCACCTTCTATGGAAGTTTCCTTTCCAAATCTCCTATTTCCACCTTCCTCATTTGCAAGCTGTCAGAAGACCAGAGCCATTATCTGTCGGTCTGTTCATTATCCAGTGGCTAGCACCTGATAGGAAATATTGTATAAGCCCTTGGCTAATGAGGCTGGCATCTGGTGTTTTGAAAAACACAAAAGTTTCCATATCTCTGCTTTTCTTTCATCGTGGTAGAAGTTCATAGCTCACATTCTTTCTGGACTCCTTGGTAGTCTAGACCAAACACTTTCCAGCCCCTTATGTGGATAGTTGGGGCTGTGACCAGGTCTAGCCTATAAAGTGTGTGAGATATTATTAGGGCAAGGCCTTCAAGAGGACAGAATGCTATTGGACTTTTCTGCAGTGACCATGGTATTTATGTGCTATAACAGACACGATATCATGTGATCAGATAAAAAAAAAAAGCTAGGGTCACAAGAGTCACAGGACGAAGACCACTCCACAGAATTGAAGCAGACGGTGCTAAGCCAGAAGGGTCAGAGTTTGCCTGTAGCCCCTACCATGGCCGAGGCATCGACACATTTCCAGTACATTAAACAAAGCAGAAGCATGGCTTAGACACCAACTCAGGCTCTGTTCATAAACTCTGGACAGAAACCATTGGAGAATGGTAGCTTTGCAACCGGGAAGCTCACTGAATCACTGTCTTATGAAAACAAGAAAGCTAATGGTAAATTCTCCGAAAGCCTGAGAACTCGACGAAGAGAATGTGATTCTTACAGCTTGGTCCTCAATTTGCCTTGCCTACTGAGCCACATTTTGGGGTGAGGTAGTTGTGATCCTCCTGCATCAGACTCACAAACGGTGAGATTTCATGTGTGAGATACTACAACCAACTGATTCTCATTTTTGGTGGAAAACATTCTTTCCATAAAATTTTCATTGTTGATGTATACCCCAACGCAGGAATGCTAATATTTTAAACTCCAGCTCAGACCTCACCTTGATTTTACCTGCTTTCTGAGTCTGTAGATTCAGCACATAGGTTAAAAACTGGTCTCATCATTGCCAGCCTTCCTGGCAGTAATCACACCCATAAATAACTTAACAACAGATGCACATAGATACATGTGAAAAAAATTCTTTATTAATTTCTCACATCTCATTACAAAATGTATGTTGCAAACAACTTGAATAACCTACTTGTGTTTTTTATTTTTAGTTATTTTTTTTTATTTTTATTTTTTTGTGTTTAAACCCTTGGCTTCAAGGAGTCAGGATCCCCCTCTCTTTTATCAAGTTTCAGGAAACACTGATTATTGGAGTCAATAGGTTATCATTTTGCTATTTATTTTCTTCTCTCAAGCTCTGGAAAAAAATGTCCTCTGTATAAATTAAACAACAACAACAAAAAATGTTGTAAATTCTACGTCATTACAGTCAACAGAAAACAGAATGCGTCCAAAATGTGCGGCCACAAAATATCAGGTATATGTTTGAAAAAGAAAAAAAAATGACATTCTAGCCTTGTTAAAAGGATAATGGTCCCATATTTTTATTAACAGGTTAGCAAAACAAAATCCAATGGATTACAATATTTACATGTTATTTGAAAAATAAAGTAGTGATAAAAGCATGTCACAAATATTTTCTTTTTTTTTCCTTTCATTGTTTTGTTTGTTTGTTTGTTTTTGGTAACCATCACAGACATCCAATCCAGGTATGAAACTGTTTAGTACATTTGAAATGAGGCCAATAAAAAGCAAGTAAGGACACAGAACAATCTCTGTCTCAATATTTCACACTTTCCCCTTTTCTGGTTTCCACATGATGGCCCCCATCCCTAAAAAAAAAAATTAAATTAAACATCCTACAAATAAAAATTCTTAATAGCAAAATAAAAAAATTAAAAACAAAACAAAGCAAAACCAAGATCATGCTTTTCAAGTACTTACTTACTTCACAAATGCGACATCTTTCCATGGATTTTTCTCTGAAGCTGTGTGGGACACTGACATCTCAGTTTACCCTCTTCCCTTCTGGCCCGCCCCCCCACCCCATCAACCCTTCCAAGTTAAAAAAAAAAAAAACAAAAACAAACAAAAAGACAAATAAGGACAACAAAAGGAACATGAAAAACAAGGACTTACATTCGTTCACATACATACATCCAAACACCAGCACATGTGTACACACACACACACACACACACACACACACACACTAACCCAAGCTTCAAGAAAGTTCCTTTTTACTTTCTGGAACAAAACCCCTTGTTCACAATCATAATGTGCTATAAATGTAGACTTGCTTTTAGTCTACGCTGCTCTTAGAAGGAAGAAAAAGCTACTGTGGGGAAACGCGGAGCAGCTAGACAGAAAGAGAAAAGCGCTTCTCCAGGTTCCCTGCAGGATACGCCATCTCTTGTCCAAGCTCACGAAAGGGATGGCTCCCAAAAGAATCGAGACAGCCTCACAATACACAAAGCAAACAAAACACAGAGCCCACAGCACACACGAAAGCCAGCCCAATGTAACAGAAATCGTTGGTGAGACGCATGATGTGTTGGTTGAGAAAAAAGAAAAAGGGTGATCGGGCCTCTTTATCCGGCCCACACGCTGCATAGCTGTGATCAGAGTTTGGTTCTTCAGTTAAATTAAAAAGAAAACAAACACAAAAACAAATTTAAAAAGAAGTTAACCTCTTTGCTGTGTTCATGATTAAAATTATAAAAATTCACACACACACACACACACACACACACACACACACACACACACACACACCCTCTAACTTTCCCTTGACCTCAAATTAAAACAACAAACACACAAAAAACAACTCATATGAAGAAACGACAACTGAATTTGTGCTGTGTTTGAAACACTCAAATCGAGAGAAAAATAAACATGTGGCCAACGAAATCCCACAATCACCATAAAATTAGTTCACATGAACCTACCAAATTCTAAATTACAGCCAAACACTAATAAACAGCTTACCTGGAGTACAAGATGACAGTTCACACACAGCTATCTAGTAATTAAAGTCTGTTTCTTTTTTTTTGTTTTGTTTTTTACTAAAATAATTAAAAAAATCACAGTATTTTAAGAAATAAAACCCACATGGGGATTTTAAGCACAATTTGTGTTCCTTTCTTTAAAACTCTTTTTTTTTTTTTCTCCATTCACCATCCTGTCCAGCAGTTCTCTCTACATTTAACCACAAGGGCGACAGGTAGTACAGACAAATGCAGAGAATTCCCTTGGTTAAGTCTGAGGTACTAGGAAACAGGTGACTGTTTTATGCAAAGCAGTTTTTTGTTTGTTTTCTGTTTTGTTATTTTTTTTTTTTCTCCCAAAGCGGCTGCAGTTAGGTCTTGAAAAAGCTTAAGGTATTAAAACTAGAAAAACGCACTGAAAGTTGTGCGCCCAAAAGTTGTTCCCCTAGGAGAAGTCTTCAATGTCCAGGAGCCTCGGTTTCCACGCACTGTCCGAGAGGGTCACGGAGACCGCCGTGCCCATGGAAGGTACTTCCCAAACCGCAGCAGACGAAAACTTCTGTGGTGAAGATCCGGAAGGAAGGATGTAGTGACAGGAAAGGAGCCACATATTCCAACCATTTAAATAACTTTAATTTACATACTCACTCACACAGGTACCAGTGCTTTGAAAATAGATTGTTCAGTCCTAAAAGCAGCTTTGTTCGGTCTTCTCTCCTCTGTCTGTCCCCTCCCTTCTCAGCCCACGCCAGCCCTCCCACACTTTCATCACGGTTCAAGTAAGGTTTGATAAGAATTTCACCAAACTCTTATTCGGTTTTGGCCTCTGCATTCTCCAGGAGAGATTTGTCGGCAGCTACCACACAGATGGTTACTGTTTCACTCTTTAAGGGAAAGTCTATCCCGATTGGCTCATCGTCTTCCTTGGCCTCTATGGAGGGCAGCTGCATACTGTCCTCCACCATCTCCTTTGTGTGGATTTCATCCCTGCTCACTTGGTCAGTATCGTGCAATGCCCTGGAAAAGCGGAACAGCGAAAACATTCCTAAGCCAGGTGTGGTAGAGCACGGCTCTCTCGCCAACACTTCAGTAGTGGGGACCGGAGGGTCACGAGTGGTGTGCATGTGCTTCTGGAGGCCCCAGCGCCAGCCGAGGGATCACTACCTAGGCGTCGCCATCTTTTCTGTGTGTGTTTGTTTTGAGACAGAGTAGTATCTCATGGCTAGGCCGAATGTACTAGGCTGGCTAGCTAGTAAGCACAGCTCCTCTCTGTCTTCCCAGAGCTGGGATTACACACACATGGTCATGCCCAACTTGTTAACCTGCACTCTGGGCATGGAGTTAAAATCCTTAAGCATTTTATGGCCTTCCTGGCTTCTCACATGCTTTTTCCAACCAAACTAAAAACTCATCTATCCTTTCTTCTCAGACCCTAAAAGTGCATTGAAGTTTCCTATGAACAGATTCTACGTGTGTATAACTGAATTGTCGGTGACATTCTATTTGCTGTGTGTAGGTCATGTAGACCTCTTTCTGGCGATTTGGACCCCTGAAAATACCCAGTGTTGTACTGTGCTTTGATTATGCCATGGTTTATTTCCAAATTAGTATAACTTTGTGATATTATCTCTTTCCTTGAGTTAGAGTTCTTGGAAAAATACCAAGAACTGCCTCACACTCACACCTATCAGCTGAACTCAGAAGCTTAGGTATTGGCCAATGATGATTAAGACAAAATAAATAACTTTCATAATGAAGATTTATTAGTCAAGTCTATTAAGAAATTATCCAAACATGCAAAAACCGAACACCTGAAGGCATCAACTATGATTTGAGATACTTAGCTGTGTTCTCAGAGGTCTGGACACTTCGTGGACATTATCTTATATAAACCACCAATTAGTTCTCTTGTCTGGTGAACTAAGGAAGGGTTCACCGGGCAAAGGACAATTCTGTTTTCAAAGAGGTTAGGTCAGAACCTGACAGGAATGCTCTCAATTATCTGGGAGGCAGGTGTGGAATGGTGCTGTGTCTGAGGTAAGTCTTGGCACGCTCAAGGCCATTCATGGAATGAGCAAACACAGAGGTCAGAAATTCAGACCATGACCCACATTCTCTCGGAGAACGAGATTCAGTTGCAAAGTAAAGGGACACGCTACTCTTGAGTTTGGGGGCTTTCCTTCACATGACTGTGACAGGGCAGCCATTTTAAAAATTAACAAAGAAGGAGGAGTCTGCTTTCTCAATCATCAGTAAGGTGATACCGGGTTGGGTGTGTGTGTGTCTATGTAGTATTAGGGGATCCTAACCTCCCTCCCCACCCCTTGCTTGCAACAAGGGTCTTCTTGGTGCCCGACTTACATGCCATGTCTCAAAACGTGTCTTTCCCACTCAGAGCCTTGTGAGAATGCCCGTCCACAGAATTCACATGGAAACCGCTTCTCAGTGTTCACACCAGCTCCCCGGTCAGAAAATCTCATCAGCTCTGCAAACAGAGAGAAAAAGTCAGCGTTACCCTTGTGTTTCTGGAATCTAGAGAGGATCGGTCAACACTCACCAGAAAATACCTCCTGACATAGCTGAGAAGCTAAACTGCCTGCCGTGGGCACAGACTCCCCACTGACTTTGGGCTTCTCTTAAGGACACTTCCTGAATAGATCTCGGGAACTGTTCTGGGTTCAGTCACTAAGGATGAACATTTCTCCTCATTTATGCAACTGCTTCTATCATCAACAACCCAGGTTCCTTCTTGCCAGAAAAGGCTCCTTGGCCTACTCTAAGACCCCGTTACATCTGTTTTCTAATTATCTCATCCCTTCTGCATGGTCTGACTGAGGCTTGACAGCTTGGCGGCTACTCAGTGTCTATCTGAAAGACGGTTATTGCTCTAAGAAGAAAACAGACAGAAGATACCCAACCTGGATCTACAGTGTAGACCACAGGACTTCTCTGTATTCCAAGTTAGGCCAAGCTTCACCACATGTGTGACACTTTTGTCGGATGGTTAGGAGCCCTGCAAAGACCCTCCTGTGAATGGGACCCTAAACAACTGTGAGGTAGGAGTGGGAGCTTCTATAAAAACATGTCTGGGACATTGAGACGCCTTAGTAGATTAACGTTGTCTGCTCCCAGGCTCAGTGACCTGAGTTTGATCCCTGGAACCCACATGGTGGGAGAAGAAAACCACCAACTCCTGGGAATTGTCCTCGGACCTCCACATGTACATCTCTCTCACATATATAATAAATAAACACACGTAATAATAATAATAATGATAATAATGATAATAATAGCAAGCATGTCCCCAGCCACTGACAGATCATAACCAACTTCCCAGTATTTACTTCTCAACTGGGGATATTCACAACTACGGGCATACACAGGCATTTCTGAATGGGTCTGGTGTACACATCAAATATTGACCTAGGGTTTTCTTTACTCCTGGGATGCTGCCACATGTTAGGGGTCTTACACATGTGGATCAGCTAATTGTCTTTAAGCCACACCTCCTGGCAAGCTCAAAGATGAGGGTTTACATGGCCTTTGTGCTGTCCCAAGTCCTAAGCCCATGTCTTTCATTAGCGCACGGAGGGCTAAGTCTTCACATGGGCAGTAAGCAGCAGACTACACACTTCTGAAAAAAAGGGTGGAGCTTGGGGAAATTTGATCATTTTCATCTCTGATTACTGTGGGCCCCACAGATTAGATCTCACAGAAAGACATCGTCTGGTTGAAATGCCTCATATTTCATGAAATCTTCTGGACACTGGCTAGGGCTCTGTGACACCTTCATCCTCCTCAAAGCTACACAAACAGGGCCGGTTCTTACAAAAGACAAGACATTTTCTCACAAATTAAGAAGATCACCACACAAGCCATTAAAAATAATTGCACAGACTATCTTCTTTGATTCTTTTCACTGGAAATGATACAGCACCATCTGCTCTGCACATTAATTCCTTAGCAGGGATTATCTTGGGCAAGAAATCAACAGAATGCGTTCCTGACTCCTCCCACTTGCATAATGAGAGGGGGCAGGGTGGGCAGCGTTCTGCTTGGGCTCCTTTCAATTTCTTCATGCGTGGCTTCTTTCTGAAATTCCCAGACTGATCTTGCTGTGTGTGTATTCCGAGGACACTCCTCAGCTCGCATGTCTGAGAAGGAACTGGGTAGCAGGAAGGCCATGAACTCCCCACCCGAAGGCATCTACATGAGAGTTCAAATTATTCACAGCGAGCACTTGCTCCCCTGCCCTCGGGAAACATGAAACCCGTCATCCATTGTCTCCAAGGGCACATGCTAAGCTTCATCCTCAAAGAAGAGGCCACTCTACCTGTCACATCTCAAATCACTCTCCCTCAGCTTGAGAGCTGAGCTAATAGCCCCTCCTGCCCTCTGCCAGAAGCCAGGATGTCTGGCAAAAACACCCCAGGCTATTGTTGGCCCTGTCTTCTTGGCAAGGATCTACTGAGATGGTGGAAGATTGATTCTAGGTTGTTTCAAAAGAGAAGGAGATGTGACAAAAGGAATAGTTCTTGCAAGGATGTATGACAGGGAAGGGACAGGTTCAGCTAGCAATTCCCAAGGTATTCAGGTCAGTCCCCCATACCAACTTGCCTACCCAAGGAGGAATTGTCTTCATTTGTTTAGGGCTCTAGATGCAGACAGGACACTTTCAGGGGAAGCAGAAGCCATGCAGTTCTCTCTAGTTCTATCTAGTCTGAGGCTGAAAGCCTAGTGGGTAGAGAGAGGCCAAGCTGGGCAAGCAGGAAGATGTGCTTGTCACCTTACATATTTCAGACGCTGTTTTTTCTCATGGCCTAAGACTGTTTTAGTTGCTTTTGGGGAGGAACACTGGGAAATGGAGGACTCTGGAATGCTGATGGCTTCAGAAATAGCCTAGGCTTAGCCTTAGACATGAAAAACGTCAAAATATCCAATAAGGGATCCTTTATCTCCTCAAGAGGGACAAGCAGAGCCACAGAGTACCAGGAAGAAAAAGGAGCCTTTGTAGCCTCACTCAGAAGCATCCTCTCCCTCCCTCTCCCTGAGGACATTCGAAACAGTGCAAAGATGGTAAGAATTTGTTGTGAAGAACATATTTGTTAAAAAAATTTTTTTTTAAATGAAGGAAAAGAAATAAGCCATACTTCTGAGATCACAAGCATTTCCCTTGTAAGAAATGGCTGAACGTAGATAGCCTTTAGTCAACCCACAGGTGAGGCTGTTTGGTTTCTGTAGTCTTGCAGGTTGACCACAGCAAGCAGCTTTTGACAAGTTAGCACATTTTGGCTGTAAGCCTTGGCTGTCTGTGTTGGTTGGAGATTGAAAGATCCAACTAGATCCCTTGATCATCACAGTAGGAGGGTGGGGACAAGAAATGTACCACAGAGGAAAATGGCCTAAGGAAGAGACATGCTCAGGCCTGCTAGATATTCTACCATGGGGCCTTAACCTAGCCCAAGGCTAGTGTATTTCATGACTAGGGTCTCTTAGAAAAAGAACATTTTTAACACTCAAAAGGGTTGGACATGTGTATAGTGTTAAGAGTTCTGCTTTGGAGCAAGAAGACTGAGATTTACCCTTCGGTGGGTTTACTACTTACCTTCTATCTTACTTTAGATAGGTCTTAAGTTTGTCAGAACTACTACCTATTAGGTTCACGTTTTGGATGTCATGTCACTTAATTAACGTTTTTGGCAGTCTTACAATCCAAGGCCTCTCACACCACAGCAAGTATTTTATCACCGAGTTACATCTCTACCCTTCGCTTTCTATTATAACACCAAAGTAACTACAAAAGACGCCAGAAAGGCACAGCAATCTACAGTGAACAAGATAAGAAGTTCGAGGCACTCCATTCCATGACTTTTAGATATATAAAGAAAAACAAGGTCACCAAAACAGCTCAACAACTAGAATCAGATTTGTGGTGCAATGTGACAGGAGAGAGTTCAGAAACACTCCCTCAGTCAGTTGAGTTTTGAGAAAGTTGCCAATATCACCCAATGAGGAAAAGACAATCCTGCAAATAATCACTGGGACAATCAGGCATCACAGGCAGAAGAAATTAGACCCTGATCTCCCAGACAGAAAAACAATCAACTCAAAATCAATAAGAGATCAAAAGGTAGGTCCTAAAACCATAAAAGGTACTGGAAGAAAACATGGGGGAAATCTCCAGGACATCAGGTAACCATGACTTTTTGTTAAAGTTTTTACATGACCCCAAATATGAAGTAACCAAAGAAAAACGAGGCAGATGCAAGCTGAATCCAGCTGAAAGTTTCTGTACTGCCAAGGAAACTACAGAAAGAAAAAGCAACTCACAGAAGAGGAGGAGAATCTATAGACCACACACCTGTCACAGGATCAACATCCGGGATATACGCAGAACTCAAACAACCCAGTCAATATTCGAGTGAACAATTCCCCCAGTTAAGAAATAGACAAAGGCTCTGTATAAGCATTTCTCAGGAGATATGCAAACAGACATCAGCAATACCACGGCACTCCATATCCTGAACAAGATGGAAATGCACATTTCCAACTTTAAGCACTGTTCCATAGCAGTTAAGAGTGTGTCTATTACCAAAAGAAGGAAAGATAACAAGTATTGGCAAAGGTAAGAAAAGAACAACACTGTAGACTAGGACAAATTAGGGCAGCCATTATGGAATACTGTATGTAAGCTCCTTAGCAATCTCACTACTGGGCTGATACACAAAGAAAATGAAGCGATTGAAGGGAATATAGCAAAGAGATGCCCAGTGTTCACCTCAGCATTATTCACAACAGCCAAGACATAGAATTCACTTCAGTGGCCATTTGTCTATGAAGGGATACAGAAAATGTGATGCATACACCCTCTGGTATATCACTTATACCATCCCATTTTAAGAGAAGAGATCCTGTCATTTGTGACAACATGGATGACGATTGTATGTGAAAGGAAATGAGGCAGGTGTAAATGCAAATACTAAATGATACCACTCCATGTGAAGCCTCAGTCAATCCAATGATTCATGTTATGGAATGCATGTTTTTGGTAGAATGGACATTTCCAAAGCCCAAGGTTGGGTATCCAGGGACAAGTTGGCCAAAAGACATTAAATTTCAGGTAGATAGGAAGAATGAGTTTGGGAGATCAATTGTGTGGCATGGTGACTATGACCAATTCTGCTTTTGCTGTTTGAAATGGCTCAGTTGATTAAGATCTTAATTCTCCAATATAAGTGAGAAAAAAAAATCTTAACTAACTCCATGTAGCCATTCCACATGTGTACCTATTTTAAAACATCACAAATAGATGTGGTTTTTTAACATGTCAACGAAAATACCAAAGTTTAAAAATCTGAAGCTTTTAAGTTAAAAATCTATATGTTGATCACCATGGGGGAAAGAAGCTGCTATTATCATTGCCACCCTCACTATTATATGACAGCTGGTGAACTCACAAAGACAGAAAGCCAAGTCCTATAGACTGGGAGTCAAGGTCTGGTGGGGTAGTTTCAGAACCCTTCATATTCCATGACACTGAAGAAATCATGCTCGGCAATGGCCACTAATACGATCCTTCCCATCACTACCATGGTTATGATGCTTTTGCTCATATTTGCAATATCCATGCACTATCTTTTGTGCTCATTCTGTAGTAACTCAAAGAACATATCCCAACCTACACCGTTTCTTTTTAAGTTTAAACATGCACATGGCTGTGGGCAGGCCAGAAGAGTCTGACCTCCTGGAACTGGAATTACAGGTGCTTGTGAGCTGCCTGAAATGTGTGCTGGGGACTGAACTCAGGTTCTTTCGAGAGTAACAAGCATTCTTAGCGGCAGGGCCCTTCTCCTTCCAGTCCTTTACTCCCGATCCCAACCTGTATTTCTATATACTCTGGGAATGCCCACAGTATTCTATGCTTAAACAGTAAGCAAAGAAGTCTCTAGATCACATAAACATGTTATCTGCAATTAAATACATTTTGGAGTCTTCTTATCTTAGAATTATGGGAAAATGGCAAGGGTTGGGACAATTGTTCAAAACTGTCATAAAACACGGTCTTCCTCCTGGCAGAGTAAAACAGAGCCCTAAGGGGTAAGGGAATAGCCCTGCAGGGGCGACGTGTATAATGTCCAGGTTCCTTACAGGCTCTCGCTAGGACCCCAGCCGCAATCATTTTAAAAGGAGTGCTCAATTCCAAGTTCACTCTTATTCCTCGATAGCACTGTGGTGTCATCCATCTTGCTCTTTGCTATCTGCATTCTGAAGGCTCCTCGCTGGTTTTCCTTGCTGGGAACCATATATTTTTTCTTAGCAAACATACATCTATAATTAGAAAATGTCTGTTTTCCTTGGAGTTTCTATAGCCGGTAATAGTTTGTAAAGCAGGGCCTCTGATGGTGCCTAAGCCAGTCTGTTCTGCTACTTAACCAAGAAGGATCCTTCCTTCTGTTCTTCCCACAGCAGCCTCCTGCTGCCCTTCTGTCTCACTGTGGACATCCTGGGTACCATCTGGGACTCAGAGAGCAGGGTAAGACCAACCTCTGTCCTCAGTCTTGCTGCTCATTTCGTCGTCCTTGTCCTCATCGTCACTGCTGGAGCTCTCCATCTTCTCCTTCATCTGTTCCAGCTGATCCAAGTTAACCCGTCCAACCAGCTCAAAGTTACGGCTGACCTGAAAAAGGTCCAAGCAGACGATGGAGAAATGAACCACAGATTGCATGGCCACTCTCGGAGGAGATCTTTCCAGCATAATTTCCCCTATGTCTGTGTTTTTGTATCCGAGTCCAGACAAGCTAGGTGCCTGAGAGTTTTTTCACTCTGACTCTCAGAGACAGATCTGTCCTTGACTTCCCATTCTAAACACTGGATCTCCTCACCAAACTTGTGAGACTCAGGTACGGAAAACAAAGAGAGCCCAGATCATCGCAAAATCTATCACATGGCATCAACACTAAATTTAAAATCAAATGTGTCTATCTTTAACTACCCAAACTTTCAAAACTTCTACATGGAAAGAGGCTCCTGCAGGTGTCCTGACCATCTGTCACCCATGCTCCTGGGCTGTACCAGTGAGGCCATAAGACTTTTAACTCTAGTTTAAATGGAAGACCATACTATGGCTACTAATTTGGCTACATGTTTGAAACTGACCACAGTCTATTTACAAGACTAGGATTACCTGCACAAAACTCCAGTTACTAACCGTCAGAGCTATTAAAATGTGTTAATTATGGTGCTGTCGAGATGATTCAGTGGGAAAAGAATTTATCGCTCAGGTATGAGGACCTGAGTTCAGATCCTCAAAACCCATGTAATAACCTGAATGAGGAACTTCAGGTGCAGAGACAGAGCAGTCTCAAAACATCAAGCAGAGAGCATGCATACATGCACGCACCCACACACCCACACCCACACACACACACAGACACAGACACACAGACACACAGTGGTGGGTGGTCTTGATTTATCTAAAAAGTAGTTAGAATGTGAGAACCTGTGCTTCCCTCAAAGTATCATTCAAAGGAAGCAATAATCCAAACTACTTCATCTGACGAGTTCTGGCTTGGGGTTATAAGAACAACAGCAGCACAAAATTTGCCTTCTCTGCACACCTAGAGTTGTTAGTGATGACAGGTAAGGCTGCTGGAATGAGCCAGAGCTTACGCTCTGTATGAGGTGTGTAGTCCGATTCCCCTTTTGAAGGCCAGGGCAGGGGAATATCAAGACAAATGCTACTTGGTCCCTGCCTCCAGAGGCTCGCAGTATAGTTAACGAATGAAGGCAGACATCATTAATTAGGTAGGCCAGTTCCACAGCTGCCACAGTAGACAGTGCAATGAGAGCACAAGGGAGGAAAGAGGGCTTACAAGACAATTCAGAGTACTCTCTGGGGCCAGCCTGGGACAAAGATTTGCTGAGCACCACCAATTCCATATGCCCGGCAGATGGGATTGTCATCATTGGCTGTGACAAATGAGAGGACCCTCAACTCAGGGTACCAGGCCAACTCGGTGCTATGATGAGACTTAATACTGCCCCGACAACTTCGAATAGGAGATTGGTACAGCTACGGGGAGGCAGAAAGCATCTTCGATAATACGTTGCTTTACCTATGAGAATGGAACCCACGAAGTCAGTTGATTTTGCTCTTTCCCTGACAGGCCTGGGGCTCCTTCTTGAAACCCCTAGTTTCTCATGAAGCTCATGGCAACAGAAGATCTGTCATTAAACCAAGTTCCCTTTGTCCCTTTCCTTTTTCATGGACTTCTGAAAAAAACTATGCTTATCCTTGCTAGAAAACTGTTCACATTTGGATTCTGCACAGTTTTAAAACAGTATGTGGCATTTCCATGGTAGACGTTCATCCCGGGACAACCCAGGATTTATCTGTCCTGAAGATGTCTATAATCTCTGCAAGGCGATTAAGACTTAAAATCATTTTTATTTTTTCTGCTATGTAATGAGAAGATTTCTAAAATTAAAAAATTCTTTATAGTGCTGGGTTATTCTAACATTTAAAAACCCCAAACTAACCATCTAAATGCTAATCTGAACACAAAGGGAGAACCCCTTTCTTCTCCTGCCCCTGTTAGCCTATCACATCTCCCGTCTGGATCACCGTAAGCCCCACTCCAAAATTGGTTCCACAGCATCCATTTCCCCTCTTCCTGTATCTATTCCCTGGTGTGGTCAGAGTCATATTAAGAAAATATTAAGAGGCTGGGGAGATGGCTCAGTCAGTAAAAGCTTCCTGTAGTAGCGTGAGGAACAGCCTTTGGATCCCCCCGAACCCATATAAAAAGTTGGGCGTGGCTGTGCACTCTGCAGTCCTAACTCTGAGGAGTTGGAGAAGGAAGATTCCCTGGGGCTAACTGGCTAGCCAATGGAGCTGAGTGGGCGAGCTCCAGGGGTGGTGAGAATTCCTGTGGAGAGGGGTTGAGAAAGATAATCAATGGTCACCTCTGGCCTCCGTGCATGTGCATACACAAAGCCTCCTCTACATACACACAGACATGTAGAAAATGCCAATCTTTGCCCTGAGGGTAAAATACAATGTTTGTGCTGTGGTTTACAAGCCTTCCCCACATTCTCCTGTTCCTATCATCTTAACTCACTGAGCTTCCCAGCATGCCCCTTCCCCTAAGCTTATACCCCACTTAATTCCTTATACATATTGACTCAGGCCCCTAGCCCAGCCCACTCTCTTCACCAGGAAGCCTTCCTGTTGTTGTTTCTCCATCAATCATGCTGCTTCTCCCTCCCACAGCACCCAGACTTGCTCACCTCAAACACACAGCATGTTCCCTAAAAAAATCCTCCTGCTCCGTCTCTCTGCCACCCTGAGGAGAGATTTTCTGTCCTCTCCCAGTTCCATGTCTTCTCGCCAGCAGTGGACTCTGCTCAGACTACCTGGCTACCATCTTAGCTTCATCTGAACAAGAATCTCCAATGTTTCTAGCCCTGTGTGACACACACAGTCTTCCATGGGTGAATGTCATCTTTAATCACCTTACCATATTTCATAAGAGGATATGATCTCCTATTCCTCCATGTATTTATCTGGGGTTATGCTATTCCTGGCTCTCACTTTCTTTCATGTTAAGGTTTCATTTCATAACTAAAATTCCCAGATGTAAAGTTAAAGGATTGGGACTTCATTAAGGTTCCAATGTGCTTCTCAGTTAGCTTTGGAAAGGACCAAAGGTCTTCCTTGGACCAGGTGACTGATGGCTAAGTGACTACTATCTTGATGGTCCAGATGATAAATTGAAGGCAATTCCCCTCCTCCACCTCCCAGGACCAGAAGTAAGATCCCATCTTCCCATTTCCACAAAGGGTGACAGCCACAGGAGAAAGAGCGGGTGGGCCAAAGAGCATTACATGTAGAACGTAGGTCCTTCCCCAAGTTTTCCTGATGAAAGAAGCCGCATGTTTCAGAAGCCCACATTGTTCAGAATATAAAGCTATATGCTGACCCACATGCTCTGTGAGTCACACATGAGTGACCCCAACCCAAAATCCCCATTGCAGGCCACTAACCTAGTGCTAGGGGAAAGCAGCTATGCAGGGGGATGTAAGCAACAAAGTCCACGAGCTGATCAGCAAACACTGACCGGACCCCTGAGCTCTGATGTGATGACCCCATGAATCCCCTTTCCCAGCTAATGGCAACTTTCACAGCCTTTCCTATGGGTTAGTTTTATACCATTCAGGAGATGGGAGAGCAGACGACAGAGAGTTAGATCCGTTTAGAATAGACCCCACCCCTGCCATGCCAGCTTGCTTTAAGAACTATGCAATTGATTAAGATTACCAAGGTGAACACACTCTTTCATGCTGCGCCCAAATGGGTACAGAAAAGATTGATAAAGACGTGCTGGCTGGTGACAGAATGGAAGTTGCTACCCCTCATCTTCAGGTGCCGTCAGACATCACGTTCGAAAGACTGTGACCAAGCAAGTCCACCCTATACTTCCAGGTTTTCAGGGGACAGAGTTCAGCTTCCTATTGGCTGTGCATACTTCACAGGAGACAGCCGACCAAGAGTCTCACATCACCTGTGGTTTATTACACGGTGAGAAAAAACAGCCAGAGTGAACTTTCCTTTCTAGGAAAAAGGTAACAGCAGAGAACACCGGAGCCATGACCTGCTGTGTGGTCATTAACTGACACTGTGGAGCTGAGAATGACTTACACACAAGCTGAGACATTTGTTTTGTAAAGGGCCAGGTAAGTGACTATTGTAAGCTTTCTGGACCACAAAAACTCAACTGTTCAAGAGTCACCAGAAATAATATGTAAAGATGCATACGAATGTATGCATATAAACACCTTGTGGATAGCAAACTTTGGGATCTCTTTTCAGTTTTTCCACTATTTAAAAACTTCAATGTAAACTCAAGTGGTGCCCTGGAATTAGCTCACTGGCCACCCTTTGCTAATCCCTGTTGCAAGCAGATCCTTGACTGTCTTTGAAAATTAGATGGATATATAGGAAGGGAATCAGTGTGAAAAACAAAATATTATCTGTAGGATTGCCCACAGGAGGATGATCGGGGATACAGATGGAAAATTCTGCTGAAGGGTTGGAGAGGTGGCTCAGCAGTTAAAATTACTGGCTGCTCATCCAGAGGACCCAGGTTCAATGCCCAGTATCCACACGACAGCTCACAAGCATCTTGACTCTACCTTTAGCTTCCTCTTCTGACTTCTGTGGGCACCAGGCACGCATGTGGTGCATACCTATGGTACATAGACACATGCAGCCAAAGCACCCATTCACATAAAAACACAAGATAATAATTTTAAAAGTATGTTGCATTCTCAGCTAGCAGCACCCCTGCTAAGAGTTATAGTAAAACCTTAAGGAGAGGATATTAATATTCATCCATCTTGTCCTGAATGGCAGGATTCCTTTCTTTTTGCTGGTTGAATATTATTCTACACACAGCTGTTTACCTGTTTAGTTCACATGCACTGAGTGTTGTTTAAACTTACTGGTGACATGATAACCCACATGAGCCAGGCATCCCAACACTCAGGAGGCAGAGGCAGTCAGATTTCTGTGAGTTCCAGGCCAGCCTGGTCCACAGAATGATTTCTAGGACAGCCAGAGCTGTTACATAGAGAAAATCTGTCTCAAAAAAATCCAAAAAGGGGAGGAAAAAACCAACACCAACACCACCATCACCACCAACAACAAAAAAACCCCATGTGAGATCATAGCATATAAAGAATTCATGACATTCACATCTCCTAGATTCGGTTGCTAGTGAGAATAAAATTGGACACTCTCTAAAAAATTAAAAAAAAAACCACTTAGGAAATATCAGTTACATCCTATAAATGTATCCAGTGGTCTTTACGTGCATCCCATTTTCCTTGTGCACAGTATGCTAATGTATACAGTATCACATCAGAGATGAGAGCACAACAGGAAATACAGGCTAAAGTCATGATGTGGACTCTTATCTTCAGGAGGATAGCTCAGGCCTTTTCTACTATAACAAACCATCCGTAGGAATGCAAAGGCACTCTCAGGATGCAGAAAAAATGACCACTAAGGTGGATAACCCAGGTGAAAACAAACAAACAAACAAAATGAAAACAACAACAAAAAACAGTAGGTGTTGATACCAATGTTGTATTGAAAACTTGATGGGTAGGTGGTATCCCTTGAGAAGTTTTCTCTAAAATAAAAGAGTTTAAAAGAACAATACAGGGTTGGGGATTTAGCTCAGTGGTAGAGCACTTGCCTAGCAAGCACAAGGCCCTGGGTTCGGTCCCCAGCTCCAAAAAAAAAAAAAAAAAAAAAAAAAAAAAGAACAATACAAAGAAATACTCCTGAAGTAGCCAGAGAGGTAAGGAGCACAGAAGACAAGGACCAGATCCAATTTCTTGAAACTGAATTCAGCTTCTGACCAACTTAATTTGGCCAAAGTCCAGAAGAAGTCTACTCATTTGGAGACTCTGGTATAACTTTATAGACACAAGCTCTGAAGAAAGCTAGGAGAAACACAGCATCAAGAGGCTCTAATCTGGCCAACTGAGCTGTTGCCAATCTTCTGGATCCAAAGCACAAATGCTGGCAAGGACACCAAGTTTTGATAAGTTCAACCAACAGGCTTCCTCAAATTTCATCTTTGAAAAGTGATTTCACTCAACGATTTATTTCATTGAGTTTCTGCAGCAGGCAAGCCACTGTTAGATTGAGGAAGGAAATACAGGAATGTCTGAAGAAAAGCAGGTTAGAAATGAGAGCATCAGGTTTGACCAGGGAAGACAGTGAATACTTTCAAAGGTTATGGGCAAATAATGTCTTTGTCTAATGTTGACTCGATAAATAATACCCAGGGCTCACACCTCTGGAAAACAGTCACATTTCTTACTTGTCTGATTCTGGTGTATCTGTCTTCCCAACCCCATGAAAGAGACAGATGTCTAGCTGACAGATCAACAAACAAAAGCCAACAGGAGGGAGATCAGTGCTGAAATGAAACAAGCCTCCGGAGAGGCCTGGAGCCTGAGTCCTCAGAAGCCACGGAAATGCTCACTGGTACTTAGTTCAGAAACTGAACACAATTAAAAAATATGTGGCTAAAGGTTTGTCTGATGGTTTGGGGAGAAGGAAAATTTACAGTACAAGCTTATGTTCATTTCCTGAAATCTTCACTACGGCATATTTTTATGGATTTAGAAAACTGATTTAAGAAGCCAGAGCTTGTTGCTTGCTTCTGGACTGAAGGTTCATTTGTTTCCTGGAAACTGGTGTACACACACACACACACACACACACACAC
Source organism: Rattus rattus (assembly GCF_011064425.1). Taxonomy (NCBI): domain Eukaryota; kingdom Metazoa; phylum Chordata; class Mammalia; order Rodentia; family Muridae; genus Rattus; species Rattus rattus. The sequence continues at coordinate 96,455,941 of NC_046154.1, forward strand.
ACTCTCAAAGATACACAGTTCTTAGAGTTCAGTTGCCTGAGACTCCATTTGTATAAAAAATTAAAAACATTTCAAAGTAAATTCAATTAGTAAATGTATACTGCGTGAATAAGACTATCCTAAATATAATATACTGAACACGAGAATTTTATGAGAAAACCAAGCTAGAGATAATATATTTTAATGTTCCTTTAAGGAGCAAAGAGACTTCAGAACCATGAAACACCATTAATAAGGCACTAAAGATACTTAAAATTTTCCTCATAATAAAAGTAGTTTTTGTTTTGTTTTAAACGTAAGAGATACAAGCTCTTTTTTAGCAAGAATTTAAGGTTCCTAGAAGTATTAAGCCTGCATCTTTCATGGGAACTGTGGAGAACAAACGTCATGAGCTAACATTTCATTGTGTATGTGCAGGGGGAGGGGTGGGGGAGGAAGGAGAGTATAGTGCAGCCTTCTAGAGGATCGAGCGAGATCAGAAAAAGACAGTGAGTCAAAGGATAAGAAAAACGAAACAGCCTACACTATTTACTTTAGATCCCGGGAGATTACATGTGATTCCTTGCTTGCTGGCACAGAGAAAGGTCTAGAAGGACAGGATACTGTTTGTCACCTCTAAAATGAGGGTTCTGATAGCCGCCCCTTCTCCTCTGCACTCTGGCTTCTGAGGATAAACATGGCAGCCTACATCAAGTGTACTTGACATTTGGGTTCTTAAATGCAATGATGTGTTTGACTTCAAGGACCCTTTCTGCTATTACCAGCTTTCTGTCCGTGGTACATGGCATCAGCATCTTTAGAGATGTGCTGCAGGTTTACAGCCTTGGCAGGAGAACTCAGATGTCCAGGGTTGGCATGCCCAGCTCTGTTTAATGAAATCTTTTGATGGAAAAAACACATCCTACAAAGCCTTATAGATTCCTTCTCCACCACACAATATCACCACAGGCAATGCACTCAACATTATCTTGTTGAAAACATGGCAGCAGTCTCCACCTCCAATTTTTTGTTGACAACTTAGGCATTAGTGTGGCTCTATTGGCTCAATGATTAATTTGTCAGAAAATGAAACTTAGCATCTACTGAGGACTTGCTGTGTGCTGGAGTTTGGGGACTAAAGCATAATTCATTGGCTATCTAATTTATCTATTTTACGTGAACAACTCAATTTTTTTTTTAAAGTAAAATTACTGCTTTAGACAACCCCCACCCAGGTCAGTTTAGTATATCTTCACCTTTGAGACAATCCCTCGAATCTTTATAATCAAATTTGATTACCAAGACTCAGTCCTAGGCAACTTCTGAGTACTTCTTATTGCTATGGTTATGCATTTTCTAGAAGTTCACATAAAACAGAAGTCTGATTTCTGTCCATTTAACATAAGATCCACCCATGCTACTAAACAGCAGTACTTTATTTCTCATTCATAAGTAGTTTCCCACTGGATAGGCAGTTTGCATTTCAGTTTTATTTTAAGCCAGTGTGGTGGTTTCAATAGGAATGGTACCCATAGGTTCATAGATTTGAATGCTTCCTTATCAGGGAGTAGCGCTACTTGACAGGGATTAGGACGCATGGCCTTGTTGGAGGAGATGTGTCCTTGTTGGAGGAAGTGTGTCACTGAGATGGGCTTTGAAGTTTCAAGGGCTCAAGCTAGACCCCGAGTCTCTCCTCCTATTACCTAATGCTCCAGTGTAGAACTATTAGCGAGTTCTCCAGCACAATGTCTGTCTGTGGGCTGCCATGCTTCCCACAGTGACAGTACTGGATTAAACCTCTGAATATGTGCAAACTCCAACTAAATGCTTTCTTTATAAGAGTTGCTGCAGTCATGGTGTCTCTTCACAGCAATAAAACCTTGACAAAGACAGCCAGAGCACAACTGCTGGCTCTCATGCTAACACAGTACTTCAGCCTGCCGAACTGCTCCAAAGTGGCTGGATCCCTCTTTGCTTGCACCAGAACCCCAGGATAACGTCTACTCTCTCCACATCCTCAACAACACCTCGGTATCGACAGCTTGGCACTGACAGCCTTATATCAACCACCTTGGTAGATAATGAAAACTTACTGTTTCTTTAATTTCTACTTTGCTAGTGGTAAATCGTGTCAAGCATCTTTGAATGGACATATTTACCATTTGTCTATGCTTTCTGGAAAAGTGTCTTCACATTTTACTCATTCTGAGTCAAGTTAAAAGAGTTCTTTGTATGTGTTGGTCCCCTGGCCTGGTACATAAATACTTCGCAAATATCTGTTTCAGGCTGTTTGTTGGCCTTTTGCTTTCTTAATGGGATCTTCTAAAGATGTCTTAGTTAGGGTTTTACTGCTGTGAACAGACACCATAACCAAGGCAACTCTTATAAGGACAACATTTAATTGGGGCTGGCTTATAGGTTCAGAGGTTCAGTCCATTATCATCAAGGCAGGGGCATAGTAGCACCCAGGCAGGCATGGTGCAGGAAGAGCTGATAGTTTCTACATCTTCATCTGAAGGTTGCTAACAGAATACTGACTTCCAGGTGGCTAGAATGAGAGTCTTAAAGCCCACAGTGACACACCTACTTCAACAAGGCCATACCTTCTAATAGTCCCACTCCCTGGGCCAAGCATATACGAACCATCACAGAAGAACATTTAGTTTTGATGGTATTTGTTCACAGCTTTTGTTTCCTGTCTAAGCATTATTCTGACACCCAACATTTCATTTCTTATTTCTAGAAAAATTCCTGTTTCACTAAAATATTTATAGGTTAGCCCAAATACTTATGATCATTTTTTAACTGGTATTTATGTAGAGTTCTTTAGAGACCAAGGGTGAAAACGTATATGTGCAAATCTAACTGTTCCTGAGCTCCCTTTGGTAGAACACCATATCTCTATTGTGTTAACATGCTTGATGGAAATCAATTGGCCACACCCACAAGACAGTGTATTCTTGGACTTGTTCTTCTGCTCCTTTAAACTGAGCAATGCCACACTCTCTTAATCACTGCAGCTTTACTTTAAGCCTTGAAAGCAAGAAGGGTTGAGTCTCTCAACATTGCTTCTCTTTATTGTTTAGACAAATCCATGTCATTTGCATTGCCACATACGTTTTAGATTTAGTTTATCAATGTCTATAAAAAATACTTCCCAAAATTTGGACAGGTATTATATGAGACCTATAGATTTGATTAGAAAAAATGACCAATACTGAGTTAGCTGCCTATTTTGTGAATGTGGTATATATGGCAACAATATAGGTCTTGTTTCTCTCAGTAGGATTGTGTAGCTCTCAGTGACTAGGTCTCATAGCTCTTAGGTTAATTTCATACCAAATATTTTATTCCTTTTGATGTCAATAGATGTGATCAAACTTTTACAATCTTTGTTTTCAGCACTTAGCAATCTAATTTTGTACCTGTCTCATATCCTGGAACCTTGATAACATCATGACTGGTCTAGTAGCTTTTTTATCCCATCATCAGGATTTTGTAGCTATTGAGATCCCAAAGTAAAACAAGTTATATTTCCTTCTAATTCCCTCAGTCCTTTAATTCCTTGTTTTTGTCTTAGAGCCATTAACGTTTACATTTGAATCAGCAGTCTTAAACACACCAACAGCCGCCACAACCTTGCCGCGAAGTCTGACATTTGTATAGCATCACCCGATGGAACAAGCACGCTTCAACAGTGCACAGTGCCAGTGCTCAACTGCTAAAAACCAGCTTCAACTGCACTGAATTGCATTATGTGATCATCATTTAGGAGGGGAAAAATTAGATAGAAAGTGAGAAAAGGAAAGAGCTGCTATCTAATAAGCACAAATCCCATAAACTTAGTAACAATCCAGACCGAGATAGAACCCATGGGGCATGATCAAAGTGGTGAGTCCTCAGCTGCAGGTAGGTACTCATTGGACTTAACACACTCATCAACCATAAGAAAGGGCAAAATTTAAAATAATACCATGACAGAGTAAAAGCATCACATAACTGTCTAAAATACAAGATATTACTGATTTCGTATTTCAGGCTTTTGAGAACATGGTTGCCTTTATGATAAGTACAACTCTTGCTATATTGGAGCATAATTCTATTCACACACAATCTATGGGACATAGACTGAGTGACAACATGCAGAAACTACAAGGGCTCCATCTACTCTTACAAGGCTTTCTGTGCATGGAATAACGATCCAGACTGCAAGCCAGAAAACAGGCCTTCTTATCTGAGCAGCTCCCTAATGCAGACATGGTAAGCAATGGAGCAAAAGCAATTATTCAGGTTTCTTTGTTCTAAAAGTTCGAAATTCGGTCCCCTCTTTCTGGAGAACACACTTCCTCGTCCAAATTCCCGAGCCCCAGCGTTCAACTGCTGCTCAGGAAGCCTGTTACTTGGTTGTTTCTAACAGTCCCTGGATTTCCTAGTAGTTTAGAATCCACTGCAACAAGTAGGGAAGAATTTCTCTTCCTGATTTGCTTTGTCCCCAAATACCAGCCTGAAGGCTTGAATGCCATCATGGAAGGATGACTGTGCATAGATAAGGTGCCCATGAGTGAATGAGTCCAAGGAGCTTGGTCTGGGATACATTTTCCCCTGAGTTAGGATGAGAAATGCCCAGGAAGACACAGGAAGAAAGGGTGATGAAGATTTCTGAGTGTAGTAATCTAGATTTTTCTTTTCTTTTACTTCAGGGGCTGTCACAGGCAACCAGAGAAGTTGCCAGCAAGCCGTTAAATTGTGGACCCAGAACAAAGAAAGCTCTGGTAGCCCCTCACCAAGAGATGACTCGGACTAACATATTTATATCGTGGGTTCAGAAGGCCAAGAAAGAGTGGCCACATTTCTGCTGAAAAGGATTCAGAGTGAGAAAAATAGAAATGGGAATCAGAAATGCTTTTCATTATGTCCTGAGTAAATGTTTAATAGATGTTTTGGATTTGGTTAATTAGAAAGGATTGCAGTAGGCTATTTTCAGAAACAAATACTAATCATAATTCCTCCTGTGCTTGGGGCAATATGAGAAACCTACAACCTCAGTAAGCCAAATAAACCCTATAGTGAGTAAGGTAGCCATCATGTATGGCTCTAGTTCTCAGTAAATCTATAGAAGAGAATTTTCCCCACAAAATCTCCTTTCTAATCCATTAAAAAATACATATCAGTTTCTTAAATTGATCACATATGTATAGTAATGCCTTTCAAAGTTGTAATTAGCAGAACCTTAAAAACAACATACATGACTGAGAGTGAAGGCATTGGCAACTAAGTGCCCACAGCCTATCATGTTTTATTGGATAAAGTTTTATTCGAACACCACTGTGTCTGTGGCTGCTTTCTTGCTATACTAATGGTGGGTTTGAGCCACTGCCACTGAAATCACATACGGCCCATAAACCCCGGAAGTTCTACTGACTGCCCTTTATAGGAAGTCTGCCAACACCATAATAATTAAACACATTTAAAGTAAGATAGAAAACTTCAGACAGGATTAAAAACAAAAGAGCAAGGTATGCAATTTTATATACAATATAAACAGAATTATGTAAGACAAGTGAAAGCAAGAATAAAAAAAGATTCCCCCAAAGTCTGGACAGGAGGCATGACTGAGTTATTTGTCTTATCTATTTTTCCCAAGTTCTAAAGTGATCTTACATTACTTTTATTCTAAGGAAATGAGGTTTTACTCTAATTACCACTTTAATTGGCTTACACACAGTAGGTGTGACTACCATAACCTGTCTCCCCTGCCAGCCCCCTCCCCACAGGACTTCTGAAGTGGGGGGAGGCAGGAAGTCCTGGGCAAGTACCTTATGCTCATCGCGAAGGTGAGTGTCCAGTTCCTCCGTGTGCTTGGTCTCATAGTAGCAGAGCTGGCATTTGTAAGGTTTCAGTTCATTGTGCTTTTCTATGTGTTGCTGGAGACTCTCATCACTGGAGCAGGTGAAGGTACACTTATCGCAGCGGAAAACTACTCCCTGCAAGTATTTTGACAGTTTGGAACGGCACACTTCAATGGGGACAACGCGCTCTTCTGTGGAAACAAATCGAATGGAGAGATGGGTGTTTTTACTGACGGAAAGCAGACGGTCTTTCTTTGGAATGTAAGAGGAAACGGACCCATTCAATTCTGATACTTCCTGTGGGTCTCAGTCTGTGAAACACACACACACACACACACACACACACACACACACACACACACACACACACACACACACACACACACTATCCCTCCCTGACTTCCCAAATAACACACTCCTCCAGCACAACTGGGTACTTGAAGACCAAAAGCTGCTTGTACTTAACACCAGGTGTATTGCATAATTAAACTGGGGCAGGTGGAAAGGCATTGGGTAATTTCTGAATGAAGGTGATGAAGGCAGGTTGAGCACAGAAGTGGCTGCCATCTTTACCAACATTAATAACCACTGACAAGATCATTTTAGTGTCCTTCAGCAAGTGCCATGATGCCTGGATGCAAGGTGTCTCTCGGGGAAGTAAAGAGTTATTACCTGGGCACCTACGGACTACCATTGTGCTTCACCTTCCAATGATACCAAGGCTAGAGTTACTCCTGTTTTCAGAATAAATAAAAATGAGGAACAGCACCCTACTTCCATACTAGGGATCAAAGCGGGGTACCGTAGACGCTCAGCAAGCACTCTGTCACTGAGCTGTCCCTCTAGAGAGGGACAATGTTTTACAACGTTTTAAAGTTCAGACACTGCAACTGACAGGGCTGAGATGTGAACCCAGGCTGACTTCATTGCTACTTCCACTCCCGTTCCCCCCTTGAAGATGTTCTCCTCCAGGATGTTCTGCTCCAGTCCTGGAAGCAGGGGGGATCTCAATAGAACAGATACTACAGAATTCAACCAAGCAGCATACTTAGCTTACAAGTGAAAAGTGCTGTGGGTAGCATTGAGGGGGCAGTTGGGGGTCCATTGGAACCACTGAAGATGTATGTCTTTCTAGTAAAATCTGTAATCTGATAGCTACAAGAGGAAGGAAATTCCTAGCTGGAAAGAGAGGACTTGGGTGCCTTCCCCACTCACATACCAAATGTTGTAGGGCTGGAAATGCATCCGCTTGTGTATTTTGCACTCTCTCACCCTTGTGTTTAACTGCTCAAATTGAATTTCACACCAGTCTGCCCAGAGTATTGGCGCACGTGCCAGATATCCATAACTGGGATAAAATTAAAATCTGTGCTATATATGCAAGAATCAAATATAGCCTGTGTTTTCATGCTGAGTCTGGATTTCTGAAGACTCAGAAAGTTTACAAATGGACGCATACAACATATACTTATATTATTTAGAAACAGCAATGTATTATTAAGTCAGGAAAGCATGATTTTATTCCCAGAGACACTGAGTAGCGATGTTAGTCTTTTGCATGCTGATGCGACTGCCTCCTCCAGCCTTCCCTTTGTTATTGGCTACACTGGGACCCAGGGGAACTTCCCCCGCCCAACATCATGTCTTCATCTCAACCACAACATTCTAACTGCAGGGCACTCACTGCCTTGGAGCCCTGAATGTAGCGCCTCATCGGCCAGCAAAATGCTGGGCAGAGAAAGCGTTAAGGGTGGTGTCTGTAACATACTCCCCAGAGATCTAATGCATATGTTATTTTCTCTATACAAAGAGTCAGTTGCTTATTTAGAAATATAAATATTTTTAAACCAAAGTACAGCAGACAGCTAAGAAACACATGATTATAAAGTAATCTGCACATTTTCTTAGAATAGCAAATGTTTAACAGTCTTCTAAGCCATTCAGTTCCATGGTTTGGTGTAAACGGAGGGGGAAATGCCTTAGTATAAATTAGTTAGCCCGAAGGAGTCCACTCTAGAATGTTCTACTACTCTCCTCCTGGGTTTCTTAAAACAGAATGACTGACATATGGGGGCTAGGCAGTTCTTTGTTGCAGGCACTGTCCTGTGGGTTGTAGCACACTTAGCAGCATCTTAAGTCTTCACTCACCAGATTCTTGTAGCACTCATGCCTATGACACCCAGAATAACTGCAGGGTAGTGCACCCTTGGGAGGCTGGAAGAACTGGTTGAGATCAACCGAGATCAGCAATACTAGGCATGAGCTACAGTGGCTCAGAATAGGTAAACCTCGGAGCCTAACCTGCTGCACTAGATGGAGGGTGGCAGTAGTACCAGGGACCAAGCTGCACCCTGAGGTTGTACTTCATGGAAAGGGCTGCCATGATCACTTTTGGCACTTCCAGGAGGCTATGGCCCTCCGCTCTCCTCCTCACTTGTTCCTGATTTATTTTGTCATCTTTACTGCTTCTCTTTTATTCTCTGGCTCTGGCCTGGCCCATCTGCCCTAGATCTGTCAACCTCAGTGGAGATGAAGAACAGCTGGGCACACTTTTCCAAGTAACAATGTGTCCAATGCCACAAGGCCAGTTATTCAGCCGCTCAACAGTCTGTTGCCCGAAGTCAATAAATGGTTCTCCCCAAGCCCCCTTTTTAAGCATTTCCTACTTCAATTCCTCTACCACATTGGTGAGGTTTTTTTTTTTTTTTTTTGCAGTTTCTAATTTCATGATGCATCATTAAGAATTTTACCCAAAGGTCTAAGGCCTCAAAGTCCTGCCCTGAAGTTCAAATGCTAATAGCAATAATAGCTAATACATGACTTTACAATTGATTAAAAGCTTGCTATGAGGCGAGGTCTATTAACTGCTATAGTGCTGTATATTGAGACATTGGTAATTATTGTTATCATCTGAAGATGTCCATGAAATCTTCCACACACAATAAATAAGTGTAATTTTAAAAATTAAAAATAAAATACAGCATTTATCATTCTCAGACTAATATATGAGCTAAGGTGGACCAAATCTCTTGCTTATTTAAATGTATATTATCAATACCTGCTGAGCTAGACTAGAATGGCTCCAGGCATGGATTGAATCCTGCCTTGGCTATAGAAGCTCATTTTTCTATGAGTGTCCTAGTATCATGGATCTTTCTTGATTTCACACCTCTCAAAATTACCCTGGGTAAGAAATGCTTGTGACTCAGCACCCAGTGAAGGTTGAAAAAAAGAAGGTATCACCAGTTCATGACAAAGATAGTTTATCAATTTCATTTCCTCCTCCTCAACTCACTGCTATAGGGAGACATGAAATGGAAAGGCAGGACTCGAGAGTCATCACTGAAACACCTGTGCCTTAAGGTGCATCAAGAACCAAATCGGCTGTGATGCTGTGTTGGCAAGGAACCCATTAGAAAAAGCTGCAGAAATGCCAACTACTAAGGATCATTTCTCAGCAAGAAGTCACATAACTGCAGAGCCCAGAGTCACCAGGAAGAACTCCTCTGGAAAGGAAAAGAGCAACACACTAGAGTTCCCTTCCAAGAAGACTCCAAGTCTTAAATGAGGCAGCAAAAGAACTGCAACTCCTTGACCCCAACAATCTTTGCTTACAAGGCATCAACCCAGAGGGCTGAGCCCAAAGGCCCATTCACTATTTGTTGGACAACTGAGTGACAAAGGTTAAAACTGGAGAAAACAACATGATTCCAATATGGGGGGCACTTGGAAAATGGAGGCAGGAGAGTTTGAAGCTAGCCTGGGCAAGGTAGTATGTTTCAGGTCAGGTTGGGGTTCAAAAGACCCAATCTCAAAGGAATCTGTTGAAGAGGAAGAGGAGAAGGTTAAGAAGTTGGAGGAATAGAAAGAGGGTAGAAGGAAAAGTGAAGGGCATTATTGTCTTTAAAACCACCATAAATAAAACTACTAATAGATACATAAGCACTAGCAACCGGCTCCCGGTAAGAGCTATTAAGTTTTGACATTAGCAGGTTTCTAGGGAGAGCTGGGAACAGTCAGTACCTCTCACATGTAAGGATACTAATGGGAGGGAACATATAATTTCACTAAGTCAAAATAATAGTTAGTCTTATTGATTTTTCTCTCCTGAAATCAAAGTGCCCCTAACAGAGAAATAAGGAAGATTTCCATTCAGGATGCCCTCCTTCAAGGCTTAGCCTAACTTAGGATTTGTCTACCAAAGCAGGAAAACAGACACTTGAAGTTAACATACCAACTGGAGAGCAACCACAGGCAAGCTGTGTATGAGCACTGAGCTTTCAATGGTTGTACACTCACAGATATCCAGTCTCGAAGCTTCCACTAATGTTCAACTTCCCTCAGAGAACAAACCTTTCTGTCTCTTCAGGGATGAACAGCCCTATATCTTAAAACACCAGCAGACATGTGACACATCTATTGCTAAAATGAAAATGTACCCAAAGTCCTACCAAATGAGTTCCAAACTCCCAAGTTAGACTCATCATCTTACCAGATGTTGACTGATCTAAATCCATAAGAGAGATAGATCTAATGATCAACTTGGTTAGATTCTTATTTAGCAGGTGTCTTACCTGTAATCTGATTTAAACCCCACCCTCCACCCCTGACTTTCTATGCATTTGCTAAGGAAAGGTCAAATTTCTGAATCGCTCTCTAAAGCCTCAAGATACATTCTTTTCAGGTACCTAGAATAGCCTGTCACCATGCTGCTAATACGTCTTGCCTCCAGTGGACTCAGTGGTTTACTAATAAACTACTCTCACCCTGTAGTGGTTGATAGTGTACCCCAATTTATGTCCACTTGGAACTTCAGAATATGACTACTAGGATAGAGTTTTGGGATGTAATTAAGATGAACAAGGTCCTATTAGATTATGGCTGGCCTAAAATTCAATGCATTATGTTTTTGTAAGAGAAATCACAAAAAGCAACACAGATTACTGACAATGAGGCCTCAAGAAGGAGGCAGAGGTGGCTGCCACTATAAGCTAAGGATATCAGAGCATGCCAAGGAGCTAGGGTATGACAAGGGTAGGTAGGTGACCTACCACTGAGTCTATCCCCTTTCCCCATGAAGGATGGTTTTTCTTGAAGTTTTAGATGATGCACAGGCATCAAGAGGCTGATAATTCTAGCCTCAATAACTAAGAGAAAATACATCACTTAAAGCCAATAAGTTGGTAGACAAGTATTTTAGTAAACCTAGAAAGAGACTATAGCCCATCTCAGGGCCAGTTCAGAGTTGTTTTTCTTGCCTTTTATCCTAAGGTTTTTAATTAACTGAGGCCTCAGAAACATCTCATGCTGTAGACCCTGGAGACCAAAGATGTTTATTCATCCGGAGCAGGCAGTGCACAGGTGCAGAAGCCTCATTACTGTGGGATCAGTCCCAGTGTCGATCTGCACGGCAGACATCCGACCACAGAGATGAGACACCAAGACCAGGTTCTCTCTGGTCTGCCTTGAAGTGGAGATGGACACCAAAGCCAGAAGTCAGCAGATACTTAGAGGCCTCTGCCACCTGTGGATTGGGGTCCTCATCTTTGACCTCCAGCCCTACAAAAAGGTCTCTCTCTAGACCCACCTTTCACAGACTCTGAAACACTTGGCGGCAGCTTCCCAAGGGTAAGAAGTGATACCTGGGATTCAATGCAAGTGCCGTGGGCCAGGCACACCTGGGCTCCAATCCTCGCCCGTTACCCAAGAGTCCTTGGACCGTAGGGAAGCTACTCAGTTTTTCTCAACCTGTTTCTGTTGTTTGTCATCAGGGATAAGTCATGTCTCCCATGCTGGATTTGGAACATTTACTGTAAAGCACTCAGCATAGCACCTATGACAGTAAACACTTACTAATGGTAGCCACACATATTGGTGTCACTACTGATCTGTAACTACACATATGTGGATCATATTTCTACCTTGGTGAGGGCAGTATTCACATATCCAGAGAACAAGTGAACAGAAGTGGTTATGACCAAAGACACGTGATGGGATCAGACAAAACAACAAAACACTGGGCTGACTCATCACCTGATGACTCTGGTTAAGTACTATAGCTCTCCGTGACCTCATGGAATAGACTGAGCACCTCTTCATCTATACCAGCAAAAACCCAAAGCTTTACCAGCACCAATGTGATTGGATAAAGGATATTCGTTTGATGTCCTGCATCAATATTCCAAAATCTGAATACTTTGGAACTCTGAAACACTTCCGGTCTCCATCATTTCATATTATGGGACGGTCAATGTGTAGTGTATTGTGGTGGGTCAATATACACTGTAGTATCCCTGTCTGTTCACTGTAGAGATTCCTTCTAGACTTTAGTGTCTGAATTGTGGGAAATTTTAACAATCACCCCAAAGGCAACTGATTCTGCTTTCTTCTCTCCCAAGGAATGCAAAGATTCCAAGGCCTAATCTGCAGGCATGGTTACTAAAACATGGGCATCTTGTATACTCAAGGAGTCCTCAAACTGTTGCTGAGATCATTCTATTGTTGGCTGCTCTTTCTATTGGCCTTACTCTTTCACCTCTGCCTTCATTTCTTCATTTGTTTTTAATGCAAGAGCTCTGCATGAAGGACTTTGAGCTACTTTAAGTCCTTTGTGAAATGAAGCAGAGCTCCAAGAAATTAAGTGGGTTGAATTAAAAAAGCAGAAAGGATACAGACAAGCAACCTCACCCCCCATAGTCTTTCTCAGCCTCAAACTTCCTATTCACAAAACAGTAGACCATGAGATGGTGTTGTTGCTTGTTGATGTGCTGACAATGAGGCGACTGGCTGCAGGGAGGAGCTCTTTGTCAAGTGCTCCTGGCCTCTGTGCAGAATCACTCTACCTCTCTCTTCCTTAAGTCTCAGCTCAAGACAAGGGAAGTCACTGAGCTTGTCAGTCATCAAAGCTCTGATCCCACTGGGCTTCAATATGGGAAATGACTGCAGCCAGTATGGATTCACCACAGTCAGTAAGGACTCGCCATTGATGTTTTCTGGGCACCGGCTCCACTCATGGCCTCCACCCAAGCTGCGATGGGGCACACATGTTTGGCAACACATGGACAGGGGGATCAAAAGCCAGGTGAGAGAGGCAAAACACCAGGCAGGCAGTCGAGGGCCAAGAATCCCTGCCTACATACTGCTGTGCTACTTTTGCCTGGCTCACAGGTGGCTGGCCTAGCCAGCTACCATCTCTTGTCTCATTAGATTGCAATGGAAGGAGGGAACAGCACTATAGATGTTGGGTCTTCTATGAGATTTGGGCAGATGTAGGCACATGACAGGCATGCTGGATAAAGGTAGTCCTACTGGGGAAATGTGAACTACTTTATAAATGCCTCCACACTGGCATCTAAGGAACACCTCAGCAGGAAAGGGGGTGACGTGGGCTGTTTTGCACATATGTGGCAAATACTGCAAAGCTTTCCAAGGTTATTAGCAAAAAAAGATGTTAATAAAAAAAAAGAGGAAGAAAGAAGGATGGGAAGAAATGCAAAGAATGGTAGACTGCACTGCAAGCACGACTGGCAGTGGGCATGCCAGGAATCTTTCTCCTCCCAGCTAGACAAAACGAGTTACCGACATGTTTCCTCCCAATACAAAGATGCGTTAACTGGACAAAAGTAAACTCGATGATGATGATGATGATGATGATGATGATGATAATAATAACAATAACAAATAGCTTAAGTAGGTCAGTCCAAGTCTGTATATAACCCCAGCAACTTCAAGAAATTACTGAGGCAGATTGAGTTTGAAGCCAACTTGGGTTTGAGAGACAAAACACAAAACAAAATAAAGTGAAACAAACAATCAAAAAATTGAAACAACCCACATATTCTCCCAAGGATCCCTACCTAGCAGTGGGGATGTACATTCAAGAACTCACCATCGTATATCCACAATGGAACCCCATCAGCTACTCTCTCACATGGATCACATATTACACAGAGCAGATCCAAACCAGAACAATCCAGTGCTAATCTATGGGTATTTTGTCCCACAGTCTACTTCTGCGTGATGGAACTCTTTCTCCTTGTCCATTTCAAAGCAAATTCCACTTTGTGCTTTGGAAAGCACCATTTCTGTCTTTGTATCTTTCCTGTCCCAGGTTCACTCTATATATCTTGATGGGAGCAAGGGACCCAAAATGGGAAATTCCTGACTCCCAGAACACTGATGGAAGAGTTCCTGAGACTCCATGCCCCTTGGCCTCCCTCCAGGGAGGAATTCTACTGACAGGAAGTTGTCTTATTCAGTGGATATGAGTGGCTGCCACTGTGTGACTCTTGCCTATAGGAACAGAGCTCAGGGATGAGAGCAATGCTGCTGGGGTACACAGGGAGCATCCTCAAAATGCCGTGGCACTATCTCCCAGCGGCACTGCGTCCCTCCCACCAGGACCCAAGAAAACCGAGTCAGTCTGAAGATTACCTCGGTGCAGCACTATGTGGTCGATCATGTTGCGTTTGTATTTGGTATGATAGAGGCAGAGAGGACAGCGGAGATCTTTGGGGCCTTCCTCCGGGACCGCCGAGTGCCCAGCTTCCACATGCATAGTAAAAGCAGACCTAAGAGAAGAGAGACAGAGACCGTGACAGAGAGTCACTGATGTGTCTCCTGCTGCATGTCTTTCACAGGTGCCCACGTGTGGCTCTCCTGCTTGAGAAGCATAAACTGAAGTAATCAGACATGTTTGCTGACCACATGATCCCTGGCCATCAAGGAACATAGGAGAGACACAGAGGCAACTGCTCAGAACCTATACCACTTGGCGGGGATCAAGGTTTCATATAAAAGGAAATAAATACCCTATATACTTCATTCTTGAAAATTAGAAATTGTCTATTAAGCCAGGTATGGTCTAGAAACATCAGCTACTCTGAAGGCTGAGGTTGGAGGATCACGTGATTAAACTCTAGAACTTTTTTTTCTTCAAGTAAATGGAGATTTATTAAAGAAAAGTGAAAAAGGACTGGTTAGAGAAAGGTTGTCAAAGGGAACATGTTTTTATTTCAGAGAACATCCCCTTCTTGTGTGTGTGTGTGTGTGTGTGTGGGAGAGAGTGTGTGTGTGTGAGAGGGAGAGAGAGAGAGAGAGAGATCTGAAATAAAAACATGTCCTATACCATGCACTGGATCAGGGTAACCCTTCGATACAATCTCACTCTGTGTAGAAGATCAAACGCTCTGTTTTAAGATAATTTGTTCTTATGTGACTCTTCACCCCCTTCCACAGCTCCCAACGTGTCTTTCTGGAACTAGCTTCCTTTTGTGAAGATTGAACCCAACCTTCCTATCGCACACTGGCAGAGAATTTCTGGAACCCAAGGCAGGGAAGAGTGTGGTGAGGGCTGGAGCAGGGGCAGCCACTTAGGTTTCACACAAGCATTCTTCACACCACTTACTTAAAGCCCGTGTAAAAAGAGCAGTCTTTGCATTTGAAAAGCTTCTTCCCACCATGCTTGTCCCGGTAATGGCGCCTGATGCTCTGGATGTAGCCAGAGGAGAATTCACAGAATTCGCAGTGAAGAACAGCTTCTGCCTTCTGTTCAGTGCCAGCAGCAGTCCCAGAAGGAGGCACAGGGCTAACGCGGCTGTTGTTTCTTGCCAGGGCAGCTGACTGGTAGTGATTCAGCTGCTGTTGAACATCGGGGGGCTCCGAGTAAGAGGAGTCTGTGGAGAGACAGGGACAGTGAGCTGGGCCACAGAGGACACGGTGTTGTGTGTATGGGGAGGACAGGGGTGGAGGAGTGGGAGGGGTGGTGCTCTCCTAGAAGCACTCTTCTGCACGCTCTCCCCTGCCACTTCTACTGAGACATAATCAGCAAAATAGAGCAAGAACACCCTACTGGGGCTGAGGGGCTGGCTCAGTTGGCAAAGAGTTTCCATTCCAGCCGCTGCCCACAGCAGGCCTATGATCCTGGTGCTGGGAACACGAGACAGGAGGATACCTGGAGTTACTGACCAGCCAGCCTAGTAAAACCCTGTCCTAAAAATCAAGGTGGATAGCAACTGAGGAAGATGAGAGATCCTGACCAGTGTCCCTCATGTGCACATACACAGAAGTACACAGCTCACATCATGTGGGAAACTATCACTGTGATCAAATTCATCACCTCACCCCTCCGTCAGTCACACAGCTACTGTTCTCTGTGGTGGGCACACTTAAGACCTCAGATCCCAAGGGCATCATCCAACACTAACTGTGGTACCTGCTCTGTACAGACCCTCCCCTCCCCTCACGGCTTGCTACCTTCCACCTGAAAGTTTGTCTCCTTTGGCCAGCATCATCTGGTCAGTTCTGAGGAGATTCTAAGGGGGAATTACAACTCTCATCGTCATTACACTACTTAACCAAGAGCTCAGGAACACATGGATAGTGAGAACAGGCTACCACAGAACACCCATCCTCATAGACTGCAATAAATGAACCAGCATGTCCGTACAGATGTCTACACAGGAAGGGACTAGATGATGCAACTGACCCCCAGTCCCTTCCTGCATCCCAGAATTCTTTACACCATTATTAAAAAAAAAAATCCTGTCTTTAACACGAGGGCTCAGGCACATGGTACACCCATAAATACAAAAATGTTTTATGGCTTTAGAGTCAAGAGATTTAAATTTTAAAATATAAAAATCAGATAGTGTTCTCCTGGAAGAGCCATTTAAAGCTTAGCATTAAGATGGAGATTTATTCACAAATCCCATTAAAATGAAATTCCAAACAAGTTTCTCTGAAAGGTATTTTTAAGTTTGCAGTTTCTGAGGGGACATGATGAAATGGATGGCAGGAACTATAACCTGAGGAACTTTAATGGCAAGTCCTGGTGAAATGGGATGAGGAAGGGGCAGGTTTGACTAGACTGCCTAGCGTGCTCCTTGGGATTTGGTGGTCCAAATTCGCCAACACAGTCCCATCTAGCCTGCCACTGCCTGTGAAGGTTAGGTGAAAACCTGTGAATGACACTGAAGATTTTCAGAGTAACTTTCCTTGGGATGAAAAGAGAGCTCTCTTTTTCTTCCATAAGCAAAGGGGGGGACACACATTGTACAAGCCTTCTTTAGATCTGACAGACACCTCATTTTCCAAAGCATGGCTCTCCCAGGCAGGGCATGGCATGTTGTAAAACTAATAGTTGATCAAATCAAGATCAATCGTCCCATTGGAAAAGCAGTGAGGGAACTTCCCTGACTACAGGGGATGCACCACCCCACCTCACCCCTATCAAAACACTAAGATGCCTTCGGCCCCTTGTCGAGCCCCCCCCCCATCTGTTGTCTGTTTCCTGATGCACATTTTTCCTGATAGAGACCCTTTTGTAAACAAACCTGCCAGGCACAAGGCTAAAACAAAAGGAAAGGCCTCCAAGGGTTCGACACCAGGTGTACAAGGGGAGACAAAGGAAGAAAAGAAAGATACAGCCCACACATTGTCTCCATTCCCTTATCTCTGTCCTCTCCTTGTATTGCTCTACCTTTTGCTGATGAACCCACCAAGGACTGCAATACGACTTTTGTTTACTTCTTCTGTCTTTCACAAGCAGGGTCGTAATCAACTCTCAAATTAAGACGGGTTTCTGTTTAGGTTCCAAGACCCAGTTACACCACACACTCAGGGAAGCAACTCTCCTCCTCTCTTGGGAACAGAGTTCTAGTGTGAGCTGAGCACAACTAGCCAGTGTCCCCAGAACTACTGTCCTCTTGATAGAGATGCCCTCCTCTGCACTCTCAGCTCTGTGGCATAGCTTTTCTGAAAGCAACAGGCCAAAGCCAAGTTTTGCTGAAGAAGATCTGTCCCTCAACCACAAATCCACCCAGAGAACAAAACAAATGCCCTTAAGGAAGGTCCACATCTCACTAAGTGGTTGGTAGCTTCCTCAAGAAATGGTACTCATCTAGTGAGACTCTCGGGTTTGCATTCATGTGGAGAACATCTCAGACTCAGGTACCTGACAGCCTAAATCCCTTCCCAGCAAAGCTGTAAAGCAATAGATGGTGCTTAGGTGGGTATTAAGCAGGTCCAACCTCTTTCCTCACCTGCCACTCACCCAATCAGAATCACGTACCTGCGGCTTAGGTAGACCTCTCTAGAGGCACTGTTCCTTTTGTTGAACCCACTTGGTTGTTGTTGTTTCTAGACTCTACTGAATGTTATGCCATCCATTATAAAAAAACAAAAACAAAACAAAACAAAAACCCACCCAAATTCTAAAATGTAAATTTGTGTGTTATATGGAACTCAAAGGGAAAATGCAAGACATCTCAGCAGAACATTTCAAGAAACTAGACTCAACATTGCAAAAGAAACAGCTGCCGCTCGCTACCCATGCTCTCAGCACCTTCTCTCCCCTCCTGGTTAAAATTAGGACAAGAAAACTCACACAAAAAAAGCAGATCTCAGCAGCTCTGACATCCGTAACAGTTCCCAGGTCTGGAGCCCACTTTGTGGGACCTTTTGGAGCTTGGCTTTCTCCAGGCTATCAACAGCCACCCCCTTGTTTGTAAATAATGTAACTCTGACCACTGTTCTCTAATCCACTGATCTTGGAAAGGGAGGCTTGCCAAGCAATAGAAGATTCCAGTTTGCTAATGGATTCCAGCCCTGAGACCAAGCTGAGTTGCTTGCGAGTGAAAGCAGGGACAGGCTATGAGTTCAAAGCTAGCGCAGTTTACATAGTGAATTCCAGGATAGCCAGACTAAGTAGTGAGATTCTGCCTTAAAATAAATAATGAGGTGCATGATAGACCATTCCCCCACAGCACTCTGAAATTCCTCAGGCTGAGGAAGGAGCTAGAAAAACACACATATGCAAATGGAGCGCTAGCACTTGGGAGGAGGTGGGGCTCTAGGACAGACTGAGAATTTAAAGCAGGAAAAGAGAACCTTCTAAAGGTGCCTTCCCAGCCCTTTCTGGTTTACTGGATTCTTAGTAGACTCCTTGGGGGGATTTCTAGATCCCCTGGAATGCCAGTCAAAGCCAGGTGTCAATCTTCTGGATTTTCATTTTCCTTCATCCTCCAAACATTAGCCATTGCAGAAACAACCACAAGAAACTTGACTTCACAAGGGCAAACAAAGGAAGAAAGATAAACGTCACAAGAACAATGTCCCTGGAAGAAAGAGCTTTTTGATGAATCCACAGTGCTGAGCACACATTTGTTAGCATTGTCTTGGGGCCAGGATATGTTGCTGGCTCTGGGGATTCAAGTCCAAAGAAATCATAAAACGTAACTTCTAGCAACTCAGATCTGTTAGGGAAGGGAGCTGGCAGCTGATTGTTGGGAAAATACAGACCTTCACAGCTCTAAAACTCATTCCACTGACTGAAGCAATAAAGGAGGCAAAGAGAACAAGTGGAGAGTCACAGAGAGCTGGGAGAGCAGGAATCAGCGGGGCAGGGAGAGCACGGGCTTCCTGCATGCTACTGTGATACGGAATGTGCCAATGGAGGTCAGGTCCCAATTTCTCCAGCTCCACAAAGAAGCTGTGAGGAGGGACAGGTTAGGGTAGCCTGCAACTGCATTCAGTTATATGTAAGCTGGGTTTGTATGAAGACTTGGAAGACAGGCTCAATGGTTAATGGGAATCAAATATCAGGAAAAAATAGACAAAAGAATTTTAAGTAAGTCCATTTCTAAGGTGGACAGAGGCAAAGGATTATTCATCAGCAAACATTTACTGAGCATCCAAGTAAACAGGAAACCTGTTCCGGGACAGTAAAAGTTGATCCTTGTCTTCAAGCAACTCATTGTCTCAGAAAAGACATATATGTGATTGATTATGACACAATGCAAACAATTGGACATTTCACCGAGACAACTGCAAAAAGCGGGGAGGAAGAGGGACAGTCAGCATCGTTTAGTGATTGATTGTGAGAGTGAGGGAGATGGAGCAGGGCTGTCAGGAGTACCCCAAGTATCCATTAATAAACATGTCCGATATTAATTACTGTGCTAATTAATGAAATCAAGGTAAGACCAGCAGATGCAAAGAGTTTCCTGCACCCCAGCGCTAGTTTACATCATACATTTGGAGATAAGAGAACTTTAAACAACTACAATCTTACAATGGAAAAAAAAACCAACAAGCTTGAGAAAAACCTTGGTGGTAAAGAGTATGAACTGCTATAGCAGAGGAACCAGATACCCAATACCCACACCTGGCAGCTCACTAACTCCTGGAACCCTAGCTCCCGGATATCCGATACCCTCTTCTGGCCTCCTCATATACAAGCACTCAATTGCACATAGCCACAAAAAGAAACACAACACAACACACACACAAACACACACACACACACACACACTTAAAAATAAAAACAAGGGTTGGAGAGATGGCTCACTAGTCAAGAGCCCTTGGTTGTTCTCGCAGAGGATCTGGGTGCACATCCCTGGACCCACACCGGGTAGGAAGTTTCCTATAATGAAAGCTCCAGGGCATCTGCTGACCTCTGTGGGCACCAGACACATATGTACATATATACATATAAAGACATGGGCACGCGCACACACATACACACAAAATTAAATATTAAAAAAGAAGTCTTTTTTTTTTTTAAATAAGGATGAGAACAAGAAAAGGGGATCTAGACAGAGGGACACAAGCAGCGGAAAGAAGGTGGTATATGGGTTGTGGAAACAAAAGTAGATGATTCATCAGCAAAGGGTTGGTTAAACATAGGTGTAGATATCCAGAACAGGGTGGGGATAAAAGGGTAAAACTGAGATAAACAGGAAGAGGGTTTCACTAACTCTAGCTACGAAATGATGGATATTTAGAAAGGCTCACTAGTCATGGAAAGAGAGCAGTTAAAGACATACTGTAGTTGAGAGCAGGCTTCTGGCCTGGTACCCAGCTTCTATGATATAACCACTTCGAAACTTTGACAAAAGACAAAGGCAGTCTGAGGTTTTTTTTTTATGTGTGTGTGTCAACAATATCTTAGGAACCTGGAGTGAACAGAGAATACTGTTACCTAGGGAAAGAGTTGCAATGGCCCTTTGGGACGATGACACCAGTCTTTCATCTATAGCTGGGTTCATGGGATGCCTCGAAACCACTCAGTATGCTAGAAAGCAGCTATCTCAAATTCTTTCTCTTGCATTTTGAGTATTGGTGGATGGCTCTTGCTTTTGCTCACCTTGGAGGTGTAACCAAATGCTAGATGAAAATCTCATGGCCCACTATCAGTGCTGCTCTCCTCTCCATCCCATGCCTTCCCACTCACAGATTTCTTGGGTCTTCAGATTCCACAAATACTACTTGTTCTAATCTCCTCCAAGACCTAGTCATGTATGTTGTTGATGCTGGTCCTTGGTCAGGCCAAGGTACTCGGAGTTCTGCAATTCCCACATAGCTGTCTAAACTCTGTTGAAAAGTCACTTCCTTTGTGAAATCCAAATGAGCCAATGGGCTGCCTCAAATCCAGATGAACTTTTTGTTCAACTCTATGCCCTGTCAACACATGTAGCACATCTACTGTTCTCTCCATGGACTCATTGCACCCCGTATAATGAGCCCTCTTAAGCAGCAGCACACTCAGGAAGACCAAGGCTGCAGACTGCAAAAATCTGCAACTGACCCACTTTATGGAGGTGTTTTCTCAATTGAGGTTTCTGCCTCTCAAATAACCCAAGCTTGTATCAAGTTGACACAAAAACTAGGCAGCACAGTCATGCAAAACATAAAGATTGAGAGATGCACTGCACAACAACATGTAATGTAGTTAATAGCATGCTTAATATTTAAAATTGGGCAGGAGAGTATACTTTGTGTGTGTGTGTGTGTGTGTGTGTGTGTGTGTGTGTGTGTATGTCATGCTATTTTGTGTTTTGGATCCCTGTGTAGCCCTGGCTGCCTTGGAACTCACTCTGTATACCAAGGTGACCTTGAACTCACAGAGACCTGCCTGCCTCTGCCTCCAGAATGCTGGGATTAAGGGTATGTACCACATGGACCAGATCTATTGTTATCTTTACAATAATGGTTCAGTGTGTTTGGACAGGTCATCCTTTAGGTTTACTAAATCATGATATTCAAGATAATGTTTGCTGGGTTGATTTTGTGAACAACTGTGACTATTAAAGCACACAGGTGGTGTTTATATTTATTTACAATGTGATATACACCACAGGGGCATGGTTTCTTGTTCATTCTTGGCTCCCAAGAGTGCCAAGTATATACAAATGTCTGGAAAAGTACATCATAGTTACTAGAATGAAGTTATGAAGAAAAAATAACATATATAAATGTATACACACACGTTACTTAATGATTAGGAATGGCCCCCATAGGCTCATATATTTGAATGCTTGGTCATTAAGAAGCATGTTAGAGGGATTAGTGGGATTAGAAGGTATGGCCTGATTTGAGGAAGTGTGTCATTGTGGTGGACTTTGGGATTTCAAGTGCTCAAGCCAGGCCCAGTGTCTCTCTCTATTTCCTGATGTTTGTGAATCTGGATGCAGAACCCTCAGGTCCTTCTCCAGCTTCTTGCCTGCCTGGGAGCCATCTTGCTTTCCTCCAGGCTGATGGTGTTTCATGTTCACCAAGTCTCTTCACTACAATAGAACACTGCCTAAATACTGAGTATGTATCTTAGAGCTGTCAAGAGAATTCATGGACTTCAATAAACCTAATTATTTAAAAAGATTTCTTGGCCTGTAAGTTCCACAACTCTACTCTCTTTCTCAAGATACTTGGCTGTGCAAGAAAACTGGCATGCAGAATGACAATAAAAACTATAGGTAGTCAGTATAACTTTCCATTTACTTCCTCTGAAGATGCTGCTTCTATAGGCCATTGCAAAGAAAACTATGTAAGAAATGAAGCTTTCAAACACGTGCCATCTCAATTCTGGATAGTGGCTGTGGCAGAGCATAAATGTCTAGGGACGGTTACGTTATTTTATTTCCTCCTTTTGATTTTTGTCTTGAGAATCTCCAGGCCAAGGACTCTGGCACCTCCCTGTCTTCTATCACCAGTGGAGTTCTCTGGCCTGGGTGCATAAGATTATGATACAATGGCCAGAGGAACAATGGATGCTGGGTGACTATATATAGGAATTCTAGGCCTGGTTGTCATGGAAACAAACGGAAAAACAAACACCTCATCCTGAAAATAAGTCTGAGGCCAAACTTGAAGGAAACAGACTCTGAAAACTTCCTGTCATTCTGATGAGTAAAAACAAAACCTTGGAATATGATTAGGGGGATGAGGTGGAAATCACAAACAGTAAAAAATGTTCTAGTCTTCAAAACCACAGAAACACGGACATTTTCTCTCTCTGAGATGTATTTGCACTTCGGCTTTTTGAAAGTATCTTTCAGAGGCCTAGCTTTGCATGAGCTTCAGGCCATCTCTGTTTCAGTATGTGGGGGAACCTGGGCCAGGCAGAGCAAAGTCAAGAAGATACCTTACTTTCCCTTTCATTTGATCTTAATTAAAAAGTCCTCTTGTCTTTCTCGATTTTTCAACCCAACAAATAACTCCAACGATCACCAAGTCAAGGAGGAATCTCGAATGATTCATTTTCCTCTTTTTGTCTCTGCATAAGCCAAACCCTCTGGAAGGTTGCTTTCCGTCTACTCATGAAACCACTGTGGCTGTTCATGTTCCGGCTCTCTTGGTCAAGCATTCCTAGCAGACCCATTCCCTCATGCTTCCCCCACTTGAAGTTGTTTCTATTATAATACACAAGTGTGACCATAACAGCCACCCCGTACAAGAAAACATCCCCACCCAAGATCCTCATGGTTCCCATGCTGTATTTAACACCAGCCACAAAAGCTTCTCAGGCGTTTCATCCTGGAAATACTTGTCAATCAAACTAAACTCAATTCAAATTTGCTGTCACTAAGAAGATTCCCATTGATTCCTTACTCTATTCCCTTCTGGGTCTTTTCTACTCGTACTCACGATGCCAAGATTAACTTATTTAGCCCAGCTCACTTTCAAATTGCACTATGCATGGGGCATCCATCTATCTGCTACTTCCACTTTGTAAGTTGACCTCCCTTGGCACTTTGCTCAGGGCCTATAACCAAAACCAACAACCTAATAAACGCCCTGTAAGTATCCAGAGTTCAAACTGAAAACATGGGTCTGCAAAACTGAGATTTAAAAGCAAAATCCAGTTGGCCAAATGCCACTCTCGTTTTGGATGCCGGTTTAATAGAGCCTTCCCACTGAAACACTGACCTACTTTCACTGAAATGAGCTTAGATCTTAATTACAAGGACAATGGTTTCTAGACACTGGAATTTGAATAGAAAGGAATTTAGAAGCCACAGCCACTCTAAGCCAAAGGCACTCATTTTTGGCCCTACCTCGAAATCAGCTGTAAGAAGCCACTGTGAAATCGAGGGTGCTGGAACATCTGGAAGCCACTTGAGGTGACGCCATGTGCGGCATTCTTGTTTTTCTTTTTCTGCAGCCAGTGGCAGACACAGATGTTTTCAAGATCCTCAGCTGTATAGGAGTCACACCCATTGAATATGCCATGGCTTTAACTTGCAGACTCCCACAGTAGAGCACTTTGCAACCCATAACAAAGTATTCCTGGATTATCTTTGGGCGTCTTCCATTGCATAACATTGTCCACCATCAGGAATGTGCTTTCCTTCTAGGTAGGTGGTAAACAGGTTGTTCATCTTACATAAGGGCTGATGGCAGCTCCGCAAAGCTGTTGATGGTTTCATGTTGGGCACACAGTCCGTGGAGAAGCAGCAACTTAACCTGGAGCTTCTGTGTGGCCCAGTTTTTAAAAAGTGTCTTTTTCCCTCCCCCCTGCCACAGTCATTAAGATACATTCTTCACTAGATGGTATTCACAACTCAAAGACTCTATTCTTCACAACCCTCCTTGAAACAGGTTCGGAATTTGCAGGGAAGCAAATGAATGCCAGGGGAAGGGGCCTTTTCCTAAGCTTTTTGTCCCCTTTCTTTAAGGAAACTCTGGGTGGCATCTGCCATTGTTAATTGAGAAGTTCTTACAATACCAAATGCATAAGTCACCTGTGACTCTTTTGAATTGTGTGGTGAGGAAGTAATGTTTCCTGCTGCTCGTTTAGATCCTATAGATGTCTTTACCACCCTCAACTATCCAACAAAAAGCACGAGTACAAAGGCTCCTTTCTAGAAATGACTTGGCCTCCTCTGCAGAGTGCTCTGAGTAACCTCAGAAGGTATTTAGAGCTCACAGGCCATGGGTGAAACCATGGTTCTTCCTCAAGACCTGCCTCGAGGGGAGATGCCTACTGACTTCAAGGAGCTGGTCACAGTGTTTGTAAGGCTGGCTACGAGCCGAGCTGTATGAGCCAGACAGGAAACCATTGTGGAGATTGCTTAAAAGATTAATCAGGAAGAAAGCACATCTGGTCTAAGCACATATATTTAGAGGCATGTAGTGCTCTAAGGGATGTATGGAAATCAGGTGAGAAGGGCGACGTCTGATCAAGAACAGGGATGAGCAGCCACACTTCAAAGCACAAAGCTATTCTAAAACCGTCCCCAAGCTGGAGTCTCTGAACCACCAAACCCAGTGGGTTTCTTACCCTTTATTCCTTTATTTCCACTTATTCTCATGCAGTGGAAGAAAATCCTCACTCTGGGTTCAGCTATATTTTTAATCACCACTAAAGCAGTAGGTTCTTCCCTTAGGATAGTTCCACCACCTACTTCAAGTTCACCCAGAGGAGCCCTGCTCAGTGAAACTGCCTAGGGTGTGTGATATAAGCCTCCCCAAATCTGGAGGGCTCAGCAAGTGAGACAGAGATTCACCTAGTACTGGCTCCGTCTGGGATGTCTGATAGTCTCTCACTGAACTTCACTATGACCATATAGAACTATTACCTTCCATTTTATAGATGAGAAAACTGAGGGGAGAACAAAAGCTAAACAATACCTCCTCTTTAACACATGCTTATGAGTCTCTCATAGCCCAGAAGACTCCAAACAAACAGACTTCTTGATCTTCCATTTGCCAAAGGGAGACGATAACAGTCAAGTGTGACAACATCATGTGAAGGACTGTGCCTATTACATAGGAATGCCTCCAAAGCCTGTCAGTTCCACATCAATTAAAGCTCACATCTCATACAAACTTTTCATTCAGTAAGAGTATTCTAGCAAAACTGGGCTTGGTGGCACACACCTTTAATCCCAGCACTCAGGAGGCCTAGGCAGGGGGGATCTCTGTGAGTTCGAGGCCAGCCTGCTGTACAAGCAGAGATCCAGGGTAGCCAAGGATGTTAAACAGAGAAACCTTGTCTCTCAAAAAGACACACACACACACACACACACACACACACACACACACACACACACACACGCAGGAGAGGAAGATGAGGAAGAGGGAGAGGAGGAGGAGGAGGAAGAGAGAGGAGGAGGGAGAGGGAGAGGGAGAGGGAGAGGGAAAGGGTGAGGGAGGGAGTATTCTGGCATTGTTTCTCACAAGTGAAAAGAACCTGACCACCTTAACTGGACTACATTGACTAGAGTGGCAATCTCTCCCAGTGCCATCAAATCTAAATTCATGGTTACTGCTAGCTTGATTAATATGTCAGGAGTAGAGATGGCTTGATTAATATGTTGGAAGTGAGGAGTGGTCAACTGTGGGAGGGGCCTGGGTCTATATCAAAGTTAGAGCTCAATGCAAATAATACAGACAGAATGGTTACCCTCACTTTGTTAGGCAATGGAAGCAAACAGAACAGTCACATATCAGCTGGTAAAAACAGGCTTGTCAGAGCAAATTCGATTGCATTTTGAACATAGCTGTCGTTATCGATGTCGAGTTTATAGGTGTGACTCGTCACCCTGTGGACTCCTTCCCGGCCATTTTGCTAGGTTTCTTTCCACAGCATTTCTGGTCCTCCTTGATGTCTGTGAGGGGCAGTGTCATAAATATCTAGGTTTGAATTGGGACTTTGGCTTTTACTATGTGACTGAGGAGGGCATGTTCGATCTCCTGGGAACCCCTGGCTTAGCCTGAATTGCTTTCCAGGACTACCTGTCCAGGAAGTTTGTCTAGTCTTCTTTAACCGTAGGTCCACAAAACAAGTGAAAAAGCAAGCAAGTAAAGAAGGCTATCCGGAAAGAGCAATATGGTCACAGTTTAGAGTGTGAGACTTGGGTTTCAGACAGACAAGGCATCAGGGAGTCATCTGTATTCTGGTATGATAGAGAGTGACCAGGGCAGAGTGCAGTCCATGTAAGAACTTTCTATGGTGACCTGGAAATTATTTTGAAAACAAAGTATACAGTCACTCAAAGACTTGAAGCAGGACAGGTGAGAATAGAAGGCTTACTATGTTTTAAGCATTTCCATGTCTAAAAGTTACAGCGTAGCCCTGCCCAAACAACGAGAGAGGCAGCTTGCCTTAAGTAGACTCCCCATCCCTCCTGATGACGGAGCTGCACCCGCAACCCCAGACTCCATGCTCTGTTAAGTAGCATCTACTACTGTTTCTCATCTGGACTTTACTAGCGTGTTGGAACTGCTCATTTGAAACTCAGTCCCTACTGTTTCTGCTGTGCACATCTGGAATCTATTACAGGCCTACCGAGGGAGAGGAAAGAAGGCAAGTCAGGGGTCTCCCTTTTCTGCTTTCTACCTACCCTTCCTGTGCAAACAGTAAACACAGGTGACTGCATGGTATATGGGCACAGTACACAGCATGTGCTCAGCATCCAGATGGGCAAGCAGTAGCCTGGGATCTTTGGAACACTTCCATGACACTGAGTCCCAGTGATATCCAAAAGAACCCAGAGCTGCATTTTACTTTTAACATCCACGAGTCAACTTAAGGACACTTAATATCCATGTCCTGGTCTTGATTTCACTTAAAAGTCAAAATACTATTTTGTCAACTGATACCATATCCTTCTGAATTATTAGCTCGTTATTAGAAGTGGTTTCCTTATCCACAACAAATATGAAGTTATTACATATTAATAATCTTCAAAAGATTGATTAACTGTACTTACGTGTATGTGTGTATCCGTGTATGGGTGTGTAATGTACAGGGTACCCAATGAGACCAGAAGAGGATGTTGAACACCCCTGCAGCTGGAGTTATAGGCTGCTGTGAACTGTCTGAAGTAGCTTCTGGGAAATGAACTTAGGCCCTCTGCAAGAGCTTTATTCATTCTTAACCAATGGGCCATCTTTCCAGTCTCTATATTAGCATTGAAAAGACAAAGTTACTCGGACTTCATATTCTAAGAACTCTCAGGTTAACAGGGGAAATCACTACACCACACATGCAGTGCAAAGGAAACAGATACCCTGAGCCTGCTACCTGCTTCATTGAAAAAGTCTGGAGCTTCGGAGACTCATGATTGCGTACACACACACACACACACACACACACACACACACACACACACACACACACGCATGCACACACGCACAAGCTTAAAATCTTGATTCAATGCTTTATATACTTTTGGATTGTAGAACATGGGTGGTTTTTATTTTACATTTATAGGAGGACATCTACTCCAGGAAAAGGTGGCTTTATGCCAGATGTTTAGAATAGAGAGATGATAAAACCTTTGCTACTAATGTGCTCCCTTCAGGTAATATTATGGAGATAGCACAACCAGCCAGAAGAAAGGGCAAAGAACCATCAGATTGGAGAGGAAGAGAATGGATTCTTATCTGGGGTCATCACAGAGGGGCAGGGGGTTGCATGCAACTTTGAAGGACAAACAGGGTCTGGAGACGCAGAGATGGATAAAAGGGGAAAAGCATAGACAAGTGCAAAAGGGTAGAAGACTGATGCTCATTCCTGTTTGCTAGAAGGAGGGGAATGAACAGCCGACAGAAGAAAGCAGGCTGGAGGGTCCTGAGTCCTATAGCTTTTGATTAGGCCATAGAGAGCTTTTAAAGATTTATAAATAGAGAATGACTGAAATCACTCTTGCTGAGAAGAGACTGATTAGAGGTGGGATGGTGATGGCTGAGGTAAGAAGAGATGACCAGGTAGGCAACTGATTGACTGACATAAAATAAGTCAGAGATGATGGTCAGAAGATGAAGAGGCATTCTTTGCGAGTCTCAAAAGTTCTAGACCAGTTTGGGATGTGACTGCTATGTTGCACTCTAGAACTTTTGAGGGGAAAGTTGAGTGAATCCCGCAGGTGGAGCAGAGCCTGGGACTCACTCTGAGAGAAGGGAGAGTTGAGTGGGTGAGCTTGTGAAGGGCAAAGAGAGAGCGCAGGCAGCCAGGCTCTGTAAATGGTGGAATCAGAAGTTGTAACGACAAGGTCAAGGGAAGCCCTTATCTGAGAGGCCAGAGGAGCACCAGAGACAGGCAGCAGAACCAAAGCAAGGGAGAAGGGTTTGCCTAAAAGCAAGATCAGCAGTTTTAAATGTCACAGACAAAAAAGGAGAGCAGAAACCAGAGACTTGTTTGTTGGGACCAATGTGCAACCACTGAAGGAGAGGAACGAGTCATGGAGGTAAACTGCAAGAAGTCAGGGCTCTTTCCCCGAGTGAATGTTGCTGAAGTCAGGCAATAGGTGTCAGTTAAGGAGAGCTGTTCTATAAAATGCTGAAAGAACACGGGATGCTAGCAGTTTGCGGCAAGAAAGACTAACTGGCAAGGAAGCAAGGATGGTGAGAGTGTTCCTTTCAAGGTATGCAGGTGACAGATACTGCGGTTACAAGAACAGACTTGCAGAAGGTAATATTAAAAAATGACTTTTAGGATCTGTAACACAGAGAGAGTGCCTTCCTGGAGCACATGGAGGCAGCTTTCCTAGGCTCCTTCAGGAAAACTGGCACATCTACAAATGAGGTTACAGAAGTAGCCTAGCATGGTGGTACATGCTTTTAATCCTACCTAGCACACGGGAGGCAAAGGCAGGCAGATCTCTGAGAGTTCCAGCACAGTCTACATAGTAAGTTCTAAGCCAGTTAGGTCTACATGGTCAGACCCTGTTTGATTTGTTTGTTCCTGTTTTTTAAGGAAAGCAGAGTGACATGGGAAAGCAGTTCTGGTACCAATACTGCCAGCGCTGTACACAACACTACAGGCATTAACCACTCAGGCACGCTACTCTCATTAACTTGTTTCTTTCATCCTGGAACAGCAAGGACCTGGTCAAAAGAGTTCATCTCATGGGACTGTTATGTAGAAAAACAATTCTCACTGTCTGTATAAATGAATAACAATAGGGATAAATAACAATATATTTCAATAGCTGACAAAAATTACTAGGAATAGACCAGCCAGATATTGGGACGTAGCATTTGGACGTTCCCATTTGGAACACTAAATGCTAAAGAGTTCCTAATAGAGGTTTCCATTAGGCACCAAAGCTCAGGTTTATATCAGTTGGGTTCCAGCATCAGGACCACTTCCAAACACTGAGTTATTTTAAATTCCCAAGAAAACAAAGTAAAGAAACTTTATTTCAGATTCCAAGGTAAGACATGGGTTTGGGAAGAATCCCTCCCCTCTGTTTATTTAAAAAAAAAGTCACTATTCTTTGACAAGTATTAAATTATCATGAATTATTTAGATATTTGCTTCAACTATACTACCTTAATAATATCTAATATTTCTACAAGAATGTTGGATACAGAGCATGTTTATCTTTGATCCCCGAAATGACCTCAAGAAGTGGGCATCATTATTTCACATATTTTAGGAAAGCAAGGCTCAGAGATTTAAGGATAACAGTGTGTGATATGGATTTTGGCAGGACACCCACCTAAGAGTGCACTTTTAATTACAGCGTGAATGGTATTTCCTGGACCTGAATCTGCAGCGGCCCCTCCAACACTCTCCAAACTCAGTTATCTGAGTCAATGCGGTCTACACAGGAGCTCATTTCACAATGATCATCTGCCTAGTGTTCAGTAGCTCTAGTAGAATGAAAATGATCTTTGTTGGCACACAGTAAGGGGTACATTCCACGCCAGTGTGGCTACATCACTCCAAAATTTCTCCGAAAAGCAACTGCTATGAGACAGGGGCCGAGGCTCTGTGGAACATTTGGATGTTTCCTCTGAGTGAGGATGCCGGACTGGCACGCACCACAGCAACCAAGAGTGAATGTCTGGACAGGCTGGTGGATAATCAGATGTCTTGATGGGATGATCCTGATAACCTTTGCTTCCCTTCTACGTTCAGGAAGCTCAGAGGAGCCATGCAAACTATCACCGAAGTCTACAAGTGGGCTCTGAGGAACCGCGGGTCTGAACAGTTCTCTTATGTGACATGATCAGTCTCTTCCTGAGGCTGAGGTGAAGCTGGGCATAAGTAACTCCCAAAGCTTCTTTCCCTGTTTCTATGGCTTCTCTGAATTTCAAAAATGAAAAATAAATAAGCAAATAACTAATCAGTTGACCTTGCACAGAATCACTACTTTCCTGGCCAACAGTTTCCAGTCCTCTTTCATAGCAGGTAATGTATATATTCTTAACACATGCCCGGGTATATGGGGCGTATTCATGGCAAGCAAAGGTTACAAAAATAGAGATACAAAGTAACAAAGGTTTTCAAAAATAATAACAAAAATACCTATCTTAGAATAGCAACTTTTTATTTGAATATTGAACTGGATCTTTTAAAGAATCAGTGTTCTGTAGCTGGAGGGTGGTGGCTCATAACCGTAATCCTAGTACCTGGGAGGCTAAAGCCAGATTACCATGAAATTACAAGCAGCATGCATGGGCTATATTTGTATAAACACATAGAATAAATTTAAACAGTTCAAGGATGATTTTGGCTATGGAATGAAAACCTATGTCAAAAATTAAAACAGTCATTAAGAACAATAACAGCAAAAAGGAGTTATTCTTTCTAGGGTTCTATTATGGAGGTTATAAAACAAAATGCAAAAAAAATACTGCAGATAAATTAGGAAAAATGCTCTTATTTTGTTGCCATAACAACATATAGAATTCACTGATTTTAATGTATGTATGGGGAATTTCATTTACAATTTGACTGTCTGCCTGTGGTTTAGTTATAGTCACCAGGATTCTTCTAAGGGAAGTGCTGGTGGCATTAGTCTAGCTTGCATACAAGGTAGGCATGCATTACTTCATCTTTCTTTCTCCATTTTCCTAATTAAAAATTTACCCATGGGCAAAATTTTAAAACACGGTAAAAATCCGAATACTAATAAAATCACAACTTAAAAGTACGATAATTTGTGATTGCCATAGCTACTAATGATACAGCTGTGCACTGTTTTCCTCGGGACAAGAAAGATAGGTTGCCAGCTCCCTGCCACGTCATCATCTCTACTCCTATCTCCTCTCCAGAAATTACCATGGAATACTTATGAATACACTGACATTATACAGAGATAAATCTGAAGGATCTCACATTTATTTTTAAAAGCAAATCGGATTTGTGATTACCAAAGATAACCTGAAAAAACAGATTGGAAAAGATTGAGGTTAGAGCCAGCAAAATGGGCTAGCATCAGAGGATGGTGTGAGCAACGGAAGGGGGTTATTCAGGGTTGAGATTTGGCGACCGTACTGACCACTTGTATGTCAACTTGAAACAAGTCATCGCAAAGGGGGGAGCCTCAACTGAGAAAATGCCTCTATAAGATCAGGTTGCAGGCAAACCTTAGGAGATGGTGGTCCTGGGTTCTATAAGAAAGCAGGCTGAGCAAGCCATGAGCAAGCCGGTAAGCAGCACCCCTCCGTGGCTTCTGCATTAGCTCCTGCCTCCAGGTCCCTTGTCTTGCTTGAGTTCCTGCCCTACTTCTTTTGATGACAAACTCTGATTTGGAAGCCCAAACCAAATAAACCCTTTCCTCCTTCCAAGTTCCTTTATCAATGTGTTTTATCATAGCAGTAGTAACCCTGACTAACATAGCAAGTTTGAAGTTGGAGGAAGCCAGAGAAGCCAGTATCTGGAAAAAGCTCCCCTGAATGGCTAACCTTAGGATCTGTGCAGGGCTTGGGGGGTGGGGCTGGGGTGTAAAGGAAGGCTCAAAGCAGTTTTTACAGAGAATTTGAGTTTATTATGCTGGATGTAGAGTGTTGTGGTCAATCTAGCTATAGATGGGCAATTGGATATAGGTGAGAGAAAGTAACTCTCACTTGCTGGGGAGCCTGGTTTTCATGAGTCTTACTTACTGGAATTCTAGAATTTCATGGATACAGATGGATGAGCAAAGAAGGCTGTGAGCCTAGCACCAAGTTCACAGAGGAAGATGAAAGAACATTCTGGAATGTAAGAGATAAACTGGGAACACCAAATACGGAAGCACGAATATTCCTGAGCAAAAAATAAGAGGGATTAAGTAAGTGACTGAGTACAGAAAGTGAAAGGGGAGAGAGAGAGAGAGAGAGAGAGAGAGAGAGAGAGAGAGAGAGAGAGAGAGAGAGAGCGCTAAAGCACTGGCTGTGTAAGCCCAATGACCTGAATGTAATCCCTGTTGGGATTCACATGATGGAAAGAGAAAGCTGATTCCTCCAAGTTGTCCTCTAATGTGCTCTGTCTCACATACTCACACATACAGAGGCAGATGGATACACAAAGAGATAGCGAGAGAGAGGCCGACAGACTCACTCACACACACACACACACACACACACACACACACACACACACACACACACAGAGGTACACACACAGACACAGATACACATAAAGATAAAAAGAGAGAGGCAGACAGACTCACACATACACAGAGGCATGCAGAGAGAGAGAGAGAGAGAGCAGAGAGAGAGAGAGACAGAGAGACAGAGTGGCAGAGACAGAGAGGCAGACAGGCAGACAGGCAGGCAAAATAATGAAACACAGTGGTACTGACAGTGGGGACAGAAGCTGTAGAAGTCAGTTGGCTCAGAGGTAGGATTATTGTAGAAATCTGCAGCAGCAGAAGTCTCGCATCCTGGGATACAGACAGCCAGATCCCACCAGCTCTTCCAAATGCTACCCCGTTCATGGCAGCTTCTGAGCAGGCTGGTGAGCCTGTGGAAATCCCCAGGCCTTTGCAGAAGAGAGATGTTGCTTCATTGCTTTCTTTGTGATTCCTTTTGCAGCTCTAATTCAGGTCAATTTAAGAAATATTTATTGAATGGTCTGCCAAGTGCGAGGCCTCTGGAAAAAAATAGGAAGCAGTCCTTGACCTCAGTAGCACAGTTTTTCGTCAGACAGATATGGGAGCTGATAATTATACAGATATTTGGCAAGTCAAGAAATGGAAGTGAGTACAGGGGTCAAAAGCTATCAAACATACTTTGTACTTATCCCCTGGCAAAATCTCACTTTCAGCCCATTACTCTAAACAGTCTAGACAGTCTGTAATCTTGATTTTGTCATTTAACTTGTAGACCAATTTGCTAAGCTTTAAAATGCACTAGGTTCAAGAAAACAGCAGAGAGATGGGCCCGGTTGTAGTATTTTTTAGGGGAATATGAGTCACTCTGAAAATGAAATTAACTTAGCAAACTTCAAAGGTCTTATATGATTCTAAAAACCCTGCCATGTATGTATGTATGTATGTATGTATGTATGTATGTATGTATGTATGTATGTATGTATGTGTATCACATGTAAAAAAAACAAAGATCTGAAGACTTTAACCACTCTGCATTTCTCATTGGGAAAGAATACTTTTGGCTTGTTTATCTTTAGAAGTGGATTCTCATATTTCCAATGTGTGTGTGCATAGTTCATCAGGTGACAGAACCCATCACGTGAGAACAAAATCACAAGAAGGAAAATGTATTTGCTATAGTTCTTGTTTTTTAAAAAAGATGATTAAAACAATAAAATAAGTTCTGAGGATTCGTTTGTTTCTGTTTGTTTGTTTTGCCTATTCATGGAACAAACATGGAGACAGCCCCACAGCAAACACTTAGTAGAGCTTATACACAAGATAGGGAGGAGGGGGTGTACAGGTGACCCCAAAATTTTATGCTAGGCACGACCATGAGTTGGTCTTTAATCATGAGTAGGTAAAAATGTTGCAAAAAGAGGGAAGAAATTTCATGTAGATTGTAATACATCGTTATTTATGATAAGATTAATTTTTCTATGTGCCCATGTATGAGCACATGTATGCTGTGCCCATAGAGGCTATAAAAAGGTCTCAGATCCCTTGGAGCTGTAGTTGTGATGGGCCTGATATGGGTATTGGGATCTGAACTCTGGTCCTCTGGAGGACCATGGAGCTGTCTCTCCAGCCCCTTCCTGACTATTCTGAATGCATCCTTAGTCCTGCAGAGCCAGAGGCAGACTTTAACATACCAAGTGCTTGGAAGTATCGGGCATCTCCCACCAGAGCCAGGCTCCCTGGCTGCTGCTCTTTCCTATTCTGTCTGTTTCCTAACAAATCCATGGCCTTTCCTCAGTGTTAAATTCTTTTCTGTGCTGTGCTTCCATTCTCTTACCCCCACCACACACCCTCCCTTTCTCCAGCTAGACGGGTCTTACAGTTCAGTCCTACCATACATAAGCTCTATCTCTTCCCCCATGTTCTCTGAGCCAATCCCGTCTCCTTCCCATAGCTACTAGCCATTAAAAGCTACATCATCAACTTCTCACTTTGTATTTCTGGTCCTTTAACCTGTAAGCCTAGTCACTTAGGCTTTAAATATCAGTCAAGAACAATATCTCGTCTCTGGTTTCCTTCAGAAGGTTCCAGAACCCCAGAGCACGCAAGAGCTATGTTATAGCTAGTCCATGTCATCGCCTAGACGTGCAGTTTTGCTGTTAGACCTTGATGGCTCAAACAGGCAAGGATACGAGCTTTGGATTTAATGTGCAAAACCCAACTCCACCACATCTAGGTTTTGTGATTTTTGAACTCATCATCTCAGCCCTCAGGATTTCAGTTTCCTTCTCATAAAAATCAAATGAATCACTTGTGCCTCTCACTCGTGACACGTATTAAGGCAGATGATCAATTTAAAGCAATCAGCAAGAGTTAAGTTAATAAAAATGATTATTTTTAATCACTTAGGAAACAAACATGGAGATATACAGGGTCCTTATATAAACCATAATGGATGACTTTCTCTCTAGTCCAGAGGGAGAAAATCAGCAGCCGTGCTAAAAGCTAAGAACTAGATGAAGGGTTTGCATGGTCTGAGGTCTCGGTGTGGCTTTCAGTGCAGTTGTGGAAAACTTGCAGTGTGTGAAAATAAGAGATGATGTGAGGGGCTTGGCTTGTGAGATTCATCTAAGAATATTCTGAGGAAGCTAGAGAACCTAGTGGTGGAACTGACTCCCAGAGAGCGGTGCTGGTATATGAAACTTAAGCTGGCCTTGTCTCCCTCCCCCCATCCTCCAGCCAAACAGCTCGCTGGGCGGAGCCTGGAAAAGGATTAGAGCCCTGAAAGCCAGAAATGATTCCTTCCTAGGCCTCTGCAGCAGAGGACGGACCCCCAGTTGAAAATAAATACATCGTTCATCTGAGTCCTCACCTTTCATACCACCACGACCTTTCCTTATCTCATTTTTTTGTTGATCTGCCAGCACCACCACTGGGATTTTACCATAGGGTATGTCTGATACAGGATTCTGAGTGACTTAGGAAAATACACACACTATGAGAAGACATGCTTTCCAAGTCACATCATCAAAACGTAGAGAGCTTTTCTATTTTTTTTTTTAAAGAAAAATAGTAGTGGTTTTCAAAACTATCTTTAGTATCTTGTCATCTCAGCACTTAAGAATAGAAATTCTTTTCACAAGCTAGTCTTCCTCAGGAGACACGTCCTTCACCCCAGCAATGCTCCATTTGCCCCAGCAATACTGCCTCACATCTTTCTCTCTGAATCATGGTTCATTCCTACTGCTCTCCCTGGATTCTGTATTCTTCCTGTGCCACGGGTAAAGTTCTCTTACAAACAGCAGGGTTTGGAAGAAAAGAGAGGACTTCTAGGTCATATAGGTCTTAGGACAGCTTGAAGACCTTCTGATCAAATTAAATCAAAGTAAAACAGGAAGCTCAAGGTAGACAATGATATGAAAAAGAATCAAGATTATTTTAGATGGTACTAATTGAATGTATTTTTTTTAACCTAGCATGAAAAAGTAGGTTTCTTTTCTTCTAGACATTTCCCCTGGGGCTCTGGAAGGCAGAAGAAAATCTCCACCTAGCTCAGTGGGGCTACAAAAGACAGATGTGGATTATGGAGCAAACTCCAGTGTTGCTAGGAACTAGTTTTGTGTGTGTTTGGTAATGTGTGATTTATAGTTCTGATAACCAAGTGTTTCTGTTGGCTTGGGGAATGGGAGATGGGCTTGTTGACTAAGTCCCCAGGACATGGAAAGTCCACACTTGAAATGTCGTCTAATCTTTCACACACAAAAACGTGGCTGGCTCGTAAACACCAAAATTCACTGTGTAAATGTACAAAACTCTCAAACAACTTTTTAAACTGTAAAGTCCCAAATCCAGGGCAGGTGGGTTTCTTGGGAAGGGTCTATCACAGTCAGGTTTAAGATGGTCACCGGTTTGGAAGTTTCCTGCATTGCACTAATGCCAGCGCTAGTAGCTTATCCTCTGGAGACCAGAGTGCAAGCTAGAATCTCTCAGGCTACTTTGTTTCCTGGGAGCCAAAGATTTTGAAGACTTCACAGTAGAATTGTCATTCTTTAAAATAAGCATAAAATAAACTCCAGACTGCATTTTATGAAGAAATTATGTCAAAGAGGGAAGGTTAGTGGTGTCTGGTCAGATAGTTCTTAGACCAGCAGAACCTATTAAAAATTATAGTCAAGCCATTAAAATTATGTCTTATATCCCATGTGCTATAAACGATGTAAATCTCTGTATCTTACAATTATTCACCCACAAGTCTCCATTTCACTGCTGTCATTTTTTTAAAGAGAGAAATCACCTCTTTTTTTTTCTTTTACCCCAAGAGAAATCTGATTGCAATTGGAACCTTCATGGAAGGTCTGATGCCCTACCAACTAATTGGATCCTCTCAAAGGTTGGATTTTATGTCTGACCTATTTAGAGCTCTGAAAAGCTTCTCCTCAGAAAGCCCGCATCCCAGATCTCAATTTTTAGGTGTCAAGTATCGTAGCAGCCAAGGTTAAATGAGTTGATAGTTTAGAGATAGCCTCAACACTCTTCTCCTTCGTGCTTACTCACATGTAACTCACGCACTGGTGTTTTGAAGGGTTTTCCTAATGTCTTACACTTGACACCTTGGAATATTCCATATGTTAAACATGTTGGCCAAGACGAGAGTTGCACACAAAGTGGGCATCCCATAGCCATTACTTTGCTTCCTATTAACAGCCTGCTGACACAATGCTCCAGGGAGAATAAAAGTCCTACTTGTCATCAACAAGTTTTTATTGGTCTGTTTTATTCTATGCAAAACCTTGGAGCTTGGATTTCATTTTCCCAAAACTTTGCATCTTGAGAAACATACAAAAAAACTGCCCATTGTGGGCGACTATGTACTGGCTCTAAGAGGCAACTCGGCTACCTGGCAACCTTCTAGCAATGCCCCTCTCTCTCCAGTCCTACCATGCTGCTACCTTCTTATGACACTCTGCTTCAGGCCTGGGTTCCCCTCCTCCACAAAGGACAGTGACAACATTTCAAATACTACATTAAGGAAGATCTGTTCACTACAGCAGAAGAGTTGCATCAGATGCTCTGTGAGAACATCTCCCTGTGAGAACAGTCCCTAAGGCTTCATCTTCAAATTGTTGTCTTTTGAAACTTTCTCTTAAATGGATAGAAACTTAACTCTGGGATGCATAGCTCTGTGGAGTTGGGTAAGCACAGGGACTCAGTACTGTCAATTGAATTGAAAATTAGGAAGCTTCCAGGAAACCAGTCACAAGAACATTGCATTTCCAAAGTACCTACCCAACTGTCTTATGGTATATCCACAAGGGCAAATACAGACCTTAGAAAAGGGACAAAAGAATAATCCAAAGAGTTAGAAATCAGCCTTCAAAGTACGGGGGTGGGGGTGGGGGGGGGGGGGGGGCGGAGGAGAATCACAAACATATAAGGAGAAGCAGCCAGGGAAAACATCCTTCCACATACTCAGGGAAGCTTACTCAACAGGTAAAGTCGGGAGGATGAACTTAGCAGCTACAGAAATGGGAGGGAACATCAGGATTGGTTATGGAAAACATTCTGCAATGAAGAATGACTGAAGTCAACTTTGAATGAATAGAGAAGACTGTGATTTTCGGATATGAGTTGTCTATGGTTCCTCGGGAAGATATGCCTGTCCCCCAACCCAAATAGTGCTTGTCAAAAACTCTATAATTTAGAGTTTTAAAAGGGCAGCTAAAGCACAGAGCATCTAGGAACAGTAGCAGACGCCTGTAATCTCACTACTCCAGAAGCCCAGGACACCAGGTACCTGTACAAATTGAAAGCAGCCTGTGTTATGCAGTGAGTTCAAGGCCAGACGTACTTAAACCAACAAACAAATCACATCGCTCCATACATTTTCTTGCTACCTCAAAATTACCAAAACTTAAAATATTCACATAGCTTATTACATGTTTTTTCTTAACAATTCACAAAACCAAAGACTTCTCCATTGGAGGGGTGTCGTGCACAAGTTCTTTGTGTTTTTCTTTGGAACGATGATAACTAGGTGAGCAAGTGGGGAGCTCAAGCCTTTATTTACGTTCTTTTTACACTCACGGACCCAACTTTTGTCTTAACAATCTCATGGTAATGAATTCCTAAAGTAATCAGTTGCATATGGCAGAAGTAGACGGGCAGAAGAAATCTTTTATTTGCTTGCTCGCTTACTCAGTTTGGCCAGGGGAAACTCAAGGAGGAGAAAGGCAGGAAGGACATGGCTGAATTTTCAATTACACACATTCATTGCTCACACCTTGTGCCACCTCTCAGACTTAAACAAGCCTCACGGCTAAACTGCATGCCCAGCTTTCTTTGCTGTTTTACAGCTGTGCCTCTACGCACTTCTCTGGGCTGAAAGCAGAGACTTGGAAACAGCCTGAGAAAAAGCAGCCAGTCCTGTCTTTTATATGGTAGGAGAAGGAACAGAGTAAACACACTTGCCTTTGTTGACAACCTTCCTTGTCTCCCCCTAATGCATTGTTTTGAATAGCAACTGAGTGCCGTTTCCTATTATTTAATACACAGCCCCTGCTTTTCTTCCCAGCAACTGATCATGCAAAGTATTTAGAGGATCCACGAAACATGTCAAGACTGACAGCTCCCGGCCCAAGAGCCCTGCCGAGGCTCAGAACAGGTGTGTGGCCAGGCAGCTGGGGTTGAAATCTGCCCTCTACCCCTCATCTCTGCTTTCTCGGCTTCCCTCCCCCTCCCCTCAGTGCATCCCTCTGGGTTAGGATTGAGAAGAGCCTAGACAGAACCTCCCCTCTGGACCTTTTCCCTCTGCCAGAAAGAACTGGCTTGTTCTCAAGACAGCAAGCGTTTGCCTGCTGCAAACAGCGATGAGCATGTCAGCCCGTTTTACTCTCATCGCTCACGAGGGATTTAGATAGCCAAGGACATACTGGCCATTTCCCTCAGTTTATGGATCTCCACTCCCCTAGGCCTGCAACACATTTTTGGTTCGTGCGTTCACAGTGTCCTGGCATCCGCAGTGTGGGAAACCCTAACTGAGAGCCAATAGCCCCACAGCTTCTCCCTATTAAAATGTGCAATTGGATTTCACATGTGTGTTTCAAACACCATTCTAAGCATGATTTACAGGCTACTGTCTAGCCCCACAGCTGTTTTTCCATCCTCCAGACTGAGCTGTTTCTAGGAATCCACCACCAGCTCCCTGGCAAACAGTTCTCCTAGCGTGGGCCTAAGTCATTCCTGGCCGAACTAAACAATGTGAGATCTATAGCAAAGCTTGAAGAAAACACTTATCGAATGCACAAACTATTAATTATTCTTTCCGCATAATTATTCCTCTGTGAGAACAGTCTATTTGATGCCACTTTTCTGTTCGCCCCACCTCCTAATCAACTTTTTTTGTCATCAAATTAAACTAATCGTGGCCTGGTCCTTGGATACAGGTTATTTATATATGTTAAAAACCGTACAGGTCCAAGGAGTTTTATGTGGATCTCAGGAAATGGTTACCACCTAGAGCATTTACAGCAAACATGTTCTTTCTCAAGATAGCACATAACGACCAGCAGTGCATTTAGGAATTTGCCTTCCTGTGGCTGTGCGCTACAGTCTCCTACTACAGTCAGACTTCGTGCTGTTGAGACACCCTCCCCTCTCCACTGCTTAGCTTCTGAGTGCCTCCCCCAGCCCCCACCAGAAGAAAAGATCAGGCTTCAGGCTTGGGACTGTAGTAAGCTGGTATGTGCAATGTCTTCCAAGAATTTCATTTTCTAGTGCCAGGGGGCCAGACAGACACTGTGTTTAGTGAGGGCTTTTCTGGGCCTACACGAGCTTAGGGCCAGTACAGGTTCAGAGAGCTGACAGAGCCCAAGTCTTCTAAGCCTAGGTAGAGAAGGATGATCCTACCTAAAGGATGAGGAAGTCCATAGGATCCTATAGACCCCTTATCTGGTGACTGAGACCCAACTTGCAAGGAAGATAAAGAAGGTTTAATATCAAGTGAATTGTCCCAGGAAAAGGCTTTACTGGGGAATAGTATTTAAGTGGATCAGTTTTACCCAAATGGTTGTTGGAGTATAGCTTCCATTTCAGATTTTTTTTTTTTAAAAAGCCAATTAACTAAATTCATGTTAATAAAAAACCTTATGATTTAGGTCAAATTAGATTTTGCCCCCTGGCCACAATATACTACCACCTCCACCCACCCAGGGAGCAGAATTTGAGGGTGAAGGGGGGTTATTTTATTTATTCTCTCACTGTAGTTCAGAGACTCTTACTGAAGACATAAACTACATTGCAGTTTAAACGACTATAGCTGTGGAGGCTGTATGGTCATTTTTTCCTAGTCATTGTAAGAAACCTCCTTGTTAGACGTTCTTAACTCTAAGGGCTGTCTGACACTCAGGGCTTCTTATTTTATTTTAATTTTGGTCTTTCTGTTCCCTCCTGTTCACAGACTTCATGTCTAAAGATTACTAATTACTGTTTTGATAAAGCAAGACTTAGACTCCATTGACAAGTTAGGCTATCAGATTCTCAAGGCACCTTGGAGAACTCTTGATTTAAGCCCTTCTGTGAATGAGTCCAAACCCACACCTGCCATAAATGGTCCCAACAACCACAGCTGTAACCAGAAGATGAAAAATCACAGAAATAAAATGGCCACTCATTAACACTTCCTGTGTGTCAGACACTACAGCAGGCATTTTATATGTGTACCTTGTCTCAGTCTCTTGAGACAACCAGCTGAGGCCTACATATGTCATCACCATACAGGAATAGAAACCAAAACTGCCCAGGGAAACGTGACTGTCAGAGGGAGACGATGAAATCCAGGCCTTTGTTCCACTTTCTGTCTACTGAGCTCTTCCCATGGATGGAACGATAGATCTTGGGAGAGCTGTAGACCACAGCAGTTACGGTCTCACACATGCTGCAGAAGGTATCAGGCATCAGAGGCAAGTTTCAAGCTCTCCTATGCTACTCTCCATTTCTCCACTAAGGAGCCGATCTTACATTCTGAGCAAGCTGATTGGTCAACCAGGTCAGTTTCCATATGTACTCTGATAAAAACGAGATGCTATTCCTTTTTGCTCCCAGTGTTATGCCCACTGACTAGCTCCAAGTCGACACTCTGTATTCTTGACATGCTTTGGTGGCATTGCCAATGAGCACATGTCTCTATATCTTTTTTTTTTTTAAAGATTTATTTATTTATTGTATATCAGTACACTGCAGCTGTCTTCACACACACCAGAAGAGGGCATCAGATCTCATTACAGAGGGTTGTGAGCCACCATGTGGTTGCTGGGATTTGAACTCAGAACCTCTGGAAGAGCAGTCAGTGCTCTTAACCTCTGAGCCATCTCTCCAGCCCATGTCTCTATATCTTTCTGCCTGTCTTTCAAAGCTATGAAACAAAGCAAAGCAGTTCTAAAACCATTTCCTAACTGATATTATAAGAAACCATTGTCATCCCTACATATCATGTGACCTCCCCATTCATTTGCTTTCCCCCTTCTATTCTGACACTCCTTCTTTTGGTTAATTGCCACTCTCCACACTACACAGAACATTTTCTTACAAGACAAGATATAAAAACAACAGCTACCCTCTTGTATTCCATTTCTGTCCCAGTAGAATCCACCATAAAAGAAGCCAACACTGGCACATGCTACCCAGCACGATGCTTTAATGGAACCCATGGACATTAACACCAGGACATATGCAGATGCTGAATGCGTGCTTCTTCCTACTCCAGGACCTAGCGCTTTCACATCTCTTCCTTCATTTGAACCATTATGTTTTCAGATAAGAATACCCTCAAGAAAAAGAAGAATCAATCCTAGCTCACCCCAATCCTACATGTGTGATTCCACCTTGGGAACCCATTCTTACCATTGGAGTCTTCCACTTCTTCGGCTGGAGTAGCCTTCTGAGAGGAATGGTGGGCATGTGAGGAGAGGAGACTGACAATCCGTGGCCGGGGA
Organism: Rattus rattus; assembly: GCF_011064425.1. Classification (NCBI taxonomy): domain Eukaryota; kingdom Metazoa; phylum Chordata; class Mammalia; order Rodentia; family Muridae; genus Rattus; species Rattus rattus. The sequence continues at coordinate 96,499,306 of NC_046154.1, forward strand.
AGGGTCAGGGCTTTTCCGTGGACCTTGAGGGAGTGTTCCTTCAGCTGGCTGATTGTCATGGTGGAAAATGAGCACCAAGAACATTTGTAGGCATGTTCACCTAGAAGGAGATGTGGTGAGGTAGACAGGAGAGGTGGGAGTCAGGAGAGAGAGGGCTAGAAATCAAAACCACACAGTGAATTGGCTCCTCTAGAGAGGTGATCTAAGGATTCTCGGTCTAGAAGTCCTCCAAGGCCAACTCCCTACCCATTCTCGCAACCACAGTCCTGGGAAAGAGCACTCACAAGCTCAAGATAAGGCCACCTGGTCCCTGTCAATCTCCCCTTCTCCCTACAGCAGTACAGTTTTTAGTACGATCCCCACCCAGTTACCTAATTCAGAGAGGGTGCCTCAAACTTCTTCCTCCTTCTCTGCATTAAAACTAATCAGGGAAAGTTTCTTTTAATTCACAGAAAATATTAGGTTTAATTCTTTGTCTCAGTGGCTTTTTCAAACATAATGTCCCTTCGTGGGAGCCCTATTGTATTAATTCTCGATATTTAATTCTGCTGAGCTATGTACCCCCTCAACTGACACATTCTTAACCATTTTCTCCCTACATATATTTAGGGCAGAGGGGAAGCTCATGGTGAAACCCCATTTTCTATATAATCAATACTCTAGAAATGCAACATTTCTTTAGGAGGAAGAATTATGTGTGGTGAGCATAAGTGGGAAGAGAACCGTGCATACTGTTTTCAGCATTGAATAATACATTTAAATAGAAATACAGCACAGAAAGCCATGACCAAATCAAGACAAGAGTGTGGCTTACCTTTGTTATAAACCAACTTTCAAGTTCATTACATTTTAAGAATGAACTTATTGGTGAGTTTCTCTATTACTGGACAAATATACACTAGTCTGATCAATCTGAAACCAATCTCCTTTTCAGAAACAACAGGTCAATTGGTCCCCAATCTAATAACCCTACCACTGATAGTGTCTATTAAGAAAATTGCATACAAGCCAGGCATGGGGGTTCACATTCATAACCCCAGGATTAAGCTAAAGCGGAAAGATCAGGAGTTAGAGCACAGCCTGGTTGCAATAGCAAGATACTTTCACAAAAATCCCAATGAGTAAGGAAGGGAAGCAGGGAGAGAGGGAGGGAGGGAGAGAGGGAGGGAGGAGGGAAGGAGGGAGGGATATACCCTTAATACAGAGAAGATTTTATTTGGAGGTTAATATTATTTATGGACTGGCAAGGTGGCTCAGTGGGTAAAGGCACATGTAGGCAAGGTACATGACCCAAGTTACAACCCTGGAATCAACATGGTAGAAAGAACCGACTCCTGCAAGGCATCACCTGAATTACACACACACACACACACACACACACACACACACACACACACACACACACACACACAGAGAAGTGGAACATGGGCACACACAGAGAATATAAACAAACATACAAATTGATGAAAAATAATACTATTTATGCATGGTAAACATAAAAAATGTAGATTTTGAAACGAAAGAAAATAATTAGGCAACTGCAGGTATATCCTCTTGATGAACCACGATTAAAATAAATTCTTGTCAAACTTGTAATAAGACAGAAAATGAAGAATGAGTTAAAACATAAAACATTCGTTACCGACATTCTAATTACAACTGTGGAAAATACTTATAGACAAAACAGTTAACAGGAAGTATCGAATATTAACAGTGGCCTTTATATAATAACATTATGGATGACTGAACATATCTGTTTTTCAAATTTTCTCTAATAAATATGTACTTAGGACACAACTCAGTCATTTTGAAGAGCAATAAGTGTTATTAACATGAAGCTACCTCTCTAGCCCCTAATATTAATGTGCATTTTGATGCATGAGCCTTGCTAGGCAGCTATGAGTCTGTCTCACAACCTAAGAGTCAAATACAGCACTGTTTAGCTCTACCTCAACAGAGTGCCAGGCGTGAGAGCACATGCCCATAATTCCAGGGTGATGCAAGAGGGCTACTGCCACTTTGAGACTAACTTGGGCTGGACAGTGAGTTCAAGGCCAGCCTGAGCTACATAGCAAGACCCTATCTGAAAATATTAATAAAAATAAATAAAATCCCCAACTGAGAATAGGCAAGTTGGGAGACGTGTGGCAAACATACTGCTTTCTCTAAGGCAAGGATGTCTCTCGGTGGCCCCGAGTCACATCGTAGTGACTGAGATCCCGTGGTGTAGTGAGAGCAGAATTATATTGCTTTGCTTTTCTTTCTGGATACTTCCTGCCAACTACTGAGCGGAGGAGGCTAGCTAGTCAGTCAGCTCTAGGAACATACTCTCAGCTTACTGCTTTGAAGGTGATGCAGCATCTGGTTGGTTCAGAGACCTTCGCTGGGCTAAAGCATTCACCCAGCTCCCTACTGGTAAAAATGCCTCTGGCCTTGTGAATGAGAAAAAGCTTACCAGGATGCTTTCCCAGTCAAATAATTTATGATATACATGAGTACTAAAAAGTAAGGTGAATCCTGAAGCTATTTACCCCTTGGACTTTAGGAGAAGTTTCCCAGGGACATTAACATACTATCAGAAACAAGCCTACATAACTAATCTCCTTGCTCCTTGCTCCAACTCTAGAGGGTTAAGGGCAGTTGTGTGGCTTAAGCAGTTTCCCTGTACTAAGACAGAATAGCTCAACAGGTCCAGTGCTCATGAAGCAGAGGAAAGATATGGGTGATGAGTGGTTGGCAAAAGCGAAGGAGCCAAGCTTTTGTAATACTGCTCAAAGTGGTGTACAAAAGGCACAGAGGGAATTGCATAGTACCTACTGTTTGGGATGCTATAGAAATGAGTAAGCTGATGGTTGTCACAGCTTAGCGCACAGCCTGGGATGAATATTATGTAGTGACCAAAAACAACACAGCTCCTGGACACTCTTGACTCAAGTTGCAAAGACATGGCTTATCTCTGAGCATCTCCTAAGCCACCCCACCCTTCCTGAGTTTGTGTTAGTGTTTGTTCTGGCTCATGTAGAAATTTGCTTTAGTGGATTCCTTTTCAAACAATTCATAAAGAGTTTTTTTTGTCATCCCATGATCCAGCCAAGGTAATTTAGAAATTTCTCTTAAAAACGAAACAGTCTAATTCTAAGCTGTTGAGGACGTCAGTAAAAAAAAGAACGGGTTACTTTGGTTTTATGAATAAAATTTAATTTTGTTGTCCTCTTTAAAACTGTACATGCAACCATCCCAAGAAGAAATTACATTCCGTTCCTATGGGTGAAACTTTCAGTTTCACTCAAGGTCGTGAGGTAGACAACTTGAGAGAGTACTGAAGGGCACCCCAAGTACCAACTCACCAGCATGGGCTTTGAGGATGTGTGTCTTCAACCGGCTGTTGTAGGAGGATTTGAAAGAGCAGAGTTTGCAGCGGAACGGTTTATGGTGTCCATGATGGGTCTGCATATGGCGATCCAAGCTTGAGGTGGAAGAAAAGGAAAGCAGGATTATAAAACCACAGACATTTTACCACTGCTATTCCAAATAGCCAATTCTAAGCTGGTCCAAGTCTTCCCTGTTGTTTTCTAATGATGACATGCAGCATTACCATAAATAGATAAATAAATAGATAGATACATAGATAGATACATAGATAGATAGATAGATAGATAGATAGATAGATAGATAGATAAGTAAGTAAATAAATAGGAGAGTTGTGAGAGCCATTCTAGTAGGAGGATAATCTGGAGGAAGAGATTAATGATCTTTTTAGAAGCCTAGTGTGTTCACATAACTGTAATCCTAGTACTTGTAAGGTTCAGGCAGTAGCATCAGGAGTTCAAGACCAGCCTTGGTTACGTGGCAAATTCTAGGGCAGCTGTATGAAACTATTTCGAAGAAGAGGAAGAGGAGGAAGAGGAAGAGGAAGAAGTAGGAAGAGAAAAAAAGAGAAAGAAATTTTTTTGGCTTGAGAGATGGATTCATAGTAACAGTTTTAGCAGATCATGATTTTTCTCTTCATAGAACATGGTCACGATAATCCAAAAACAGGTTTTTCTGCCCAGCTCTCCAGTGAGAGTGCCTATCTAACTCACATAGAGAAATGGGGTGTGGGTGGGGAGAGATGGGGGATGGTGGGAGGTTAGAGAAATGTAGCAAGGGCTCCCCTTTCTCACACCATTAATTCTACTTCCCTCAGGCAGGAATAAGAGGGAAAGAAGAGTCTAAAGTGGGTAACCTGCTCACAGGCTGCCACGTTCCCAGGATCGATACCAATATGGAGCACTATGCAACTGTGCTTCAGAATCATGTGTGCAAGTGGTGGGCTGGAAACCCCTTCTAAATACAACCACAGTTGCCATACATCACTCTTCCAGAAGCAGTTTCTGAGGACAATACTTAATTAGAATGAACCCCTAGTACTTCTTATAAATTATTAGTATGAAAAGTAACAAATGTAGCCAACTAGGTGTGGGATGTTCTTGTCCATTCAACCCAGAAACCGGCTTTCTGTTCTGAGTGACTGGCATGGGACTGTGGCTGCTTACCATTGAAACATGTAATGTCCTTCCAGCTCCACAGACATACTACCTGTTGGCTCAGGATGGGTGTCTTTGGATGTCTGTTAGCTAGCCTGCACTCATCCTGTGTCCACAGACTCAGCACCTTCCTACAAAGCCAATGCTCCTTATTTCCATAGTGCCCCCGCCATTTACCCAGACTCCAAACTGGATGCCACTTCTGTTTGTTATTTGGCCATTACATGGATGCATTCATGAATCCAATCCCCAACTTCTTAAATGATCTCCTATGATTTCTTCTAAATGGATCTCCCTGGCTGAGCTATACAGTCAGTCAGACTGCCTGAGACAGAATCCCAGCTCTTCGCTTATGAGCTATGTGGCCTCAGGAAAACTATTTAGTCTCTTCAGCCCTCACTTTTCCCATCTATACTATGGAGATAATAATGGGCCAGGCATAGCTCATAGGGGTGTTTTGTAAATATAAAGAGGTAATAGCTGAAGGTACTTAAGATAGTGCCCGCTGTATCAGCAGGTGCAATAATTGTTGGTAATTATGAATGTTACTCATTCCAGACTCTTCCTTTTGCCAGTGCAGTAATTACAATACACTAATTCCTGGCATTTATAGGCATCCTAATAGGATGTTTACTTGGGGAGCCAGGAGATAAACTCTACTATTCCTTTTCCCGTAAGTGAAGGCTTATTGAAACTAAACCACCAGCTAGGCCTCAACCTAGGTTGGCATCTTCTCCACCTTGGGCCCTCTCTTTTCCCTACCTTGAGTTCTTCTCAAACTAGACAGGTTTGAACTTACTGTTTTAAGACTTGACTCAAATTCCCATAATCTATAAAACCCTCTCAATTCTCCCCAAGTTTAGGGTGCATTTTCCTTTGTTAAACTTCTCAGCATTTTACCCAAATCTTTTTTAAAAATATACCTTATTTTGTCCAGTTTTGGTTTTTTTTGTAAAGCAATTATACCCCGATCATCACATTTTCCCAAGGTATAATGCTAGGCATAAATTATTCTTTTATTCAAAATAACTTACTGAGGGCCTATGTGTATCCTGCAGTGTGGTACAATACTTAAGGAATGGAGAATGCCAGTTTTAATGCCACTGTATGGATGCATGCAGGCAAAGACTAAATGTTAGGCTCTGTACCAGAATAAAAAGTGTGTCATCTATCCTACTCTCTAAAGAGAAACACAGCTCCTCCTGCTTTAAGTCATTCTGTCTGTACTCTGAAGCAAACAGATCTCCCTCGTTTTCAATTACCACAGAGATAAACAGTAGGCTAACTAGCTTCAATATTCTGTCAGTATTACAGGAAGAATATTTATGTAACAAAAAGTTTCCTTCCCTTAGACTCTGAGTTCCCACTTTCAAAGCTGTCCAAAGCATGGGATATTCCCAATTCTTAGACTCCCAAGACTTTCAGCAATTCTTGTGTGTGTGTGTGTGTGTGTGTGTGTGTGTGTGTGTGTGTGTGCACAAAGGCATATATGACTATGCACTTCTACAAACATGCAGAAGGCACCATTTGCAGAAGTCAGTTCTGGCTTCTCTGTGTGAGTCCCTGGAGCTGAACTGAGACTGCCAAGCTTAGTAAGATGTGCCTTTCCTCACCTCTCCACTCTGCTGATCCTGATCAAATTCTTAGCATCCATAACCCCCGTTACCTTCCAAAGATTCTCCAGTCACAAGGGTTAACTGAACTAATTTGCCATCTTTAAGACCTTGACTTTCCAAACAGAACTTGACTTCTTCAAGTGATATTTAACTTTTGGCTAAATATTTGGTGGATCTATCAGGAAAAGCATCTGCTCCCAGAAACCATATCTTCCCTTGAGTAAATCGTAATGATTCCTCTCTATCTCGGGTTTTTAAATGCCCTCACTGGCTACCTCTAATGCTGCCTCATCACTGCTACTCTTAGGTACACTTTATAGGTCAAGGTTGCAGCAGGTAGGAACAAGGAACTGAGTTTTCAAATTCATCTGACTGTTTCCTGCTACAGCTTAGCTCCCTTCTCGAAGGTATGTTCTCCCTATAACAATGAGGGACTACCCAGTGACACTTACTTGTGTCTGAATGCAGAAACAAAGGAGCAATACTGGCAGCTGTACTTGTCCTCTCGGGTAAACATGGCCAAGGCTAGGTGACTCCTCTCATGAGAACGCAGCCCCTGCATGGACATCAGGACCCGGTCACATTGACTGCAATGGTATCCCCCCGGCCGGGTTTCATCCTCCAACATTCCATCAAGCAAGCAGTGTCCACCATCCACCCGGCCCACCAGTGTGCCACTGGCGTCTCTGGCTGCTTCAAATCCATCCAGGAACAAGTGGGAAGGGTCTTCGGCCTCCTGCTAAGAGAACCACACACACACACATGCCCCACCAACAAAATAAATATCCATTGTTACTACTCCAGCTTTCTTCTTTTCCCTTCATTCTCCCAAGCTTGTCAGCATTTCCATCAATGCTTTCTCCCTGCATCTCTGGCCCCCATACAGAGAAGGCAAGCTTGAGAGTCCTTTCTTCCAGTGGTGTTGGTTTTGAGGCAACATTAATTTGGAAATAAGAGAGCCTGAGACATGTGACATGGGCTTTCCCAATCAGAAGATAACTCACTCACTATCAATCTCAGGAAGAAAATTTAAACTGTGATCTCATCGATTCCAAAATAAAGTTGGATTAGGATTATGATTCTGAGAGAAGAAAAGGGGGGAGCTGAAGGGAGAGGGAAGGGGAGGGGAGAGAAAGGGATGGGGAAGGATGAGAAAGGAAGAAAACAAAAAAAGCATAGTGTAGCTGTGGTGGTTTGAATGGCCTCCATAGGTTCATATATTTGTGTGCTTGGTCTCTGTTTGGTACCAAGAACTGTTTGGGAAGGATCAGGAAGTGTGTCCCTATTAGAGAAAGTGTGTCACTAGGGATGGACTTTGATGTTTCAAAAGCCCATGTCAGGCCCAATGTCTCTCTCTTTCTCTGCCTGTGCCTATTAGTCAGAATATAAAACTCTCAGCTACTTCTCTTGCACCATGCCAGTGTCCCACCACACTCCCCCAAACCCACCATGATAATGGTCTAACACCCTGACTCGGTAACCAAGTCCCCATGAATGTTTTCTTCACTGTGGTCATAGTGTCTCTTCATAACAGTAGAACAGCAATTAAGACACTGGCCATCTAAGAACCTTGGGCCATTCGGAAGGGAAGCTGAATAGTCCCTCTGCCTCTCTCTTGCAGATGCCACCTTCGAATGAAGGTTACTATGTGGTCAGTTCCAAAGATTAGGAGCAGTTTGGCTTTTAAGCCGTCAGTTTTTGAAGTAGCTTCTTGGAATACTGATATTTCTCTGTGTGAGTCTAGGAAGCAAGCCTAGGGCCCACTACAGTCAAGTGTAGAAGCTTTTGCCTTCGTCCCTGGGTTAACAGTGTTCTCAAAGACAAGGGTTCAGTGTTCAAGAAAAGATAAGCTTTACCTTCAGAGTAAACAGGATACAAAGGTCAAGAAAGAGCAAATAATAAAAATATATTCCAATCTCCAGATGGAAAGGGCAGAAGCCTGAATTAATTTCTGTGTGCAGAAGTGGTAAGTACATTCTAGATGGCAGGAATGGAGACCCGGCTATGGAAACAGCAGCTATTTGTATTATGGAATTCAAAACAGGTAGTCTAGCAAAGGTAAGGGGAAAGAAGGAAGATGCAGGCAGCATCAGTGGAAAGAGAGGGGCAGCAGACAAACCAGGTCTTAAAGGCTCTTAGTTTCATATTTGATCAATGCCCCTTGCACACCTCAAAGAGCCTAGAAAGAAGCAAAATGCAGATTCTCCTGGTCTGTCACATGCTCAGGCAAATGATGGTAAGAGAGAGGCAGTAGGAGGTCCAAATGATGGGAACAGAGCCCACTTAATTCCTCTGACAGCTCAGAACGATGACCTAGTGACAATCAACATGAAATAATGTGACCCCAAACCTCCTAGATGGTGGAGCCATCTTTCTCCACCAGACTGTCCCCAGAATCAGAAACTACATCAAACCTTTCCCTGAATGGAATGATGCGGAAGGTCCAACCTGCAAAGAAATCAAAACAAGCCAAAGCAAGCCAAGCATAACCCAAGAATGCCCGCATCCCAAGGCACACTCTGCCAGGCTGATTTAAGCAATGGGTTAATAAATGACTCAGATTTGTACACACACACACACACACACACACACACACACACACACACACACACACACACACACACCCCAGGTACCCAGACCTTCCCCTCCTCACCTTCACGGCAGCCGACACAGCCGGGACACTGCCATACTGGACGTGTTTCCGGAGGTGGTTACAGATGGCCCGGAGCGTTGGATGCACCTCCACGCAGAACTTACACTTGTAGCCCACCACTTTCCTCTCCTTGATCTTTGGTGCCTCTTCTAAGTGACCAAAAGGCTGGTAAAATACAGTGGTAGCCATCAGTACAGCACACCCTCTCTCAAAGGCAGGCATTTTACTCTTACAGATTACTGGATACTGTATATTTAAAGAAGATTAGCAGGTTAAAGTGTTTCTTATATACATCAACGTCATCAGTCATGGCACATTGCCTACTAGTTGCCCTCTCTGGAATCCACTCAGGTTCCAGCTGATGAGGAGAGATTTCTGTGTAGAAGCCCATGGTCACGGTTACTAAGTCATCTGGCTTTCAGACCAGTTTTGATTGCATAGGTGACATGTTACACAGCTATTCCTTTAATGAACTTCTTGATTGAGAAAGAAAGACAGAGAGAGAGAGAGACAGAGAGAGAGACACAGAGGGAGAAAGAACGTCTATTCCTTGAGATATTAGGTTCCTGAGGAAAACACTGGAGACCGTGTTATAGCTGAGAAGGGCTAAGGGTACCAAGAGATAGCCCATAACCGCCTAGTTTTTTAAGAAAAAAAACCACTAGGCTTCAGAAAACACTATTTGTCAGGAAGACATACATAGAAACCACCCCAAACCTCCCCTGGGGAGCCATTGGAGGAGTCAGAGGGAGAGGGGAGGAGGACAGGACCGTGGAGTGGGGTGAGCATAGAATGGGGAATAATCAAGCTCGAAATGTTTAATTGACTTATTGAGCTCTCTGGCAAGCTAAGTCACTAGGAAGCCTGCAGCAGTTTGGCTGGCAACGAAGAAGCGCGTGTGGGCACCAGTGATGAGAGGCCTCCTGGGGGAAGGGAAATCAAAACATATCCTTACCCTCTCTTGTTTGAAATCTGCAAAAGCACCATCTGCATATTTCTGCTTGCTCAAAAGCTGTTTCCTCCTCTCCTGGCGTTTGGCACGCTTCTGGAATTCCTCATTGTGAATGTTCAAGTGTGAGGTCAGCTCGGCTGTGCTTTGCAATTTGCTATCACAGTGCTTACACTGGAAGGTGGAGTTCTGGAAGCGGGGGCCGCTGCCTAGGATGACGAAGTCCCTCTTTAGGTCCCTGCTGTGGTGGTCTGTGTAATGCATGCACAGCAGCTCTGCTGTGCTGAAGGACAGCTTGAAGCATTTGATGCAGCGGAATGGGAGCCACTCAATGTCCTGAGCTTCGCCTTCCACCTCGGGCCTCTCAAAGCCGCTTCTCCCCTCTTCCTCCATCAGAGGGGGTTTCTCATGCTCATCCGCGTAGACGGCCGTGAAGTAGCCTCCCAGCTTGCTGGCATGCTGCTTCTTTGGGAACACTCCTGGGTGTCGCTTCATATAATGGGACACAATGCCTTTCTTGCTGAAGGACTGGAAGGAACATAAGGAACACTTTTTCTTCTCAACCGCCCGCCGTAGTTCCTCGCTCAGCTGAGGAGAGTCATCTTTGGGTGGGGATGGGATGATCACCTTGTTGGGCTTGTCACTGATGGTCCTGGAGGCTGCAAGGCAGTGGGTGTAATATGCATCAATGTCGTGGCGCTTCTGGTAATGAGCTGCTAGTCCCTTGCGGATGGGGTTGGTGTAGGCACACAGGGCACACTTGAAGAGATTGTTTTTGCCCTCGGGCTGGGCACGGACATTATTGTGCTTGATCCGGTAATGCCTGGCAATGCCCTTCCTCGTGGAACAGAAGTACTTGCAGAGCTGGCACCGGAACACAGTGTGGGAGACCAGATGCGAGGTAGAGAAGTGAGCAGTGGACATAGGATCCTCTCCCACCTCCTCCTCCGTCATGGAGACCTGGGAGGGGCTCACTTCGGTGGTTATCTCAGGCTCAAGGGACACTGGCAACTTCGGGGGAGAGGGGGAAAAGACATCAAACTCAGGCTGGTTGTGGTACTTCTCATAGTGGATTTTGAGTTTCTCCAGCGTGCCATGTGTATAAGGACACAGCTTGCACCGGTAGGCACCATACCCTTGTTTGAAAATCCTACTTGTCTCCTCCACGTCATTCTGGGTTATGTCAGCTGACTGCTCTACATCATGCACAAAGTCCTCAGCGGTCACCTTGATGGCTGGATGTCGCTTCTGGTAGTGGGTCAGGACGCCGTGGATGCGAGTGTTGATGTACGGACAATGCCTGCATTTGTAGACAGCACCTGGGTTGATGTCAACATCCTGGGCAAAATCAGCAGCCTTCACTTTCATCCCAGGATGCTTCTTCCCATAATGGGTAAGGAGGCCATGCAAGTTGTTGTACTCGGACTGGCACACTGTACACTGATATGGGGTGGAAGATATAGCAGGGTTAGCTGAAGCCAGATGAATGCTTTTCTCTGGGGAAAGTCTTGCATCCTCTGGGCATTCGGCTTCCTGCTCGGGAAGGGGGTTGGGCAGACTGTTTTCACAATTCACAGCGCCTATCAACTCTTCAGGTGCTAGGAGGGCCTTGTCTACACCATCTTTCTCCTTGATGATATCCAGCAACACAGATTCATCACCATTCATGGCCCAGGGTGGAATGCTTGGTAATGATTGGTGATGTCCCAGATAGAGACGGCTTCAAAAACACAGTCCCTGCATCTGTATGTTTTGGCTTCAGCTGACATGGTAAGAGTGGGAGAGGATGGGTCTGGCCCTGCCCAGAGTTTGGTAGCCATATAAGTGTAATCTACATAATGCTCAGGGTGCCTCCTTTGATAATGCAGGAGCAAACCACTGGGTTCCATGTGGGAGTAGATACACCACTCACAGTGGTAGCCAGCTTCTATCAAGCCATCTAGAAACGCCCACCTCATGATGGACGTGACTGTGGCCTTCAGGGCAGGGTGGTCTTTCTTGATATGCTTCCGCAGTGCATAGAAATAGGGGGAGGTATACGAGCACTGCCTACATTTGAGCGCTCGAAGTTTCGTTTTGTCCCGTTCCATGCCGGAAGCAGGGAGAAGCACACAACTGGCAGGCTTCTGGTTCCGGTCACAGAGGCTTCTGATGGTGGCTGTGTGCTGCCTGATCACATCAGCATTGGCCTTGAAGTCCCGGTGCTTCTTCTGATAATGAATGAGGACGCCCTTGACCGTCCGGTTCCCATAATCACAGTGCTGGCAAAAGAACATCTCAGTCTCCACAGGAGGGCAATCTCTCTCAGAACTGCTCCGGTTCAGCTGCATGGGTGCAGGAGGCCGAGGGGAATCTTGGAGCCCTTCAGCCCCTCTCATCATTGCAGCTGTGGGAGGAGCCTGTCTGATATATTTGGCAGTGACCTTTATTTCTGGGTGTCTTTTCTGGTAGTGAACAAGCACCCCCACAACTGACCGATTGCTGTAGGAGCAGTGTTTGCAGTAGTAAAGCTCAATACTGAGGTCTGGTGGTGGGGGCTGTGGGGGGGGTGGGGAACCCATGTTGGACATTTTGGGAGACATTGGAGCACCCACCTCAAATGATAATTGGGCAAGGGCAGAGCCTCTGTCCACAGACACCATGCGCATGGTTTTCTGGATCCTAAAGTACGAGGCCTTTTCTTCAGGGTGTTTCTTCTGATAGTGAACCAAGACAGAGTGCATGTTGGGACTCGCAAACGAGCAAACGTCACAATCATAAACAACAACGGTGTTCACCGAAGGGTCTTTCTGGTTTTCACATTCTGGAGTAAAGGTCTTGGGAGAAGTATTTTTGTTAAACGTAGCTGGCATACCACCACCACGAGCCACCGGCGTGGATGTCGCCATGCTCTTGGGAGCTGAATTCAAAATCTCCCGCAGGGTCTGGGACTCAGCATTCAGCCCTTCCTGCTGCTCTACAACATAGCTTGAAAAGATCATAGCATTGTTGATTTTCACCGTGGGATGCATTCTTTGGTAATGTGGCATCAGGCTTCTGACATTCGGGCTTGTGTAGGAACAAAATCGACATCGGTAGATCAGGTCCGAATGGTCAAAGTTGAGTACATTCATGGCCTCTGGGTGATGTTCACCGTAATGCTGTTGGAGGTCTTCAAAGTTGGTGTAGTCAATATAGCATTCCAGGCACCTGTACACTGCACTGTGATCATTGGGGTCCAAGATATACCTAAAGCTGAACTTAATGTATGGGTGCATTCGCTGGTAGTGAGTGCTAACACTCCGGGCAGATTTATTATTAAAGTCACAGTGTTTACAATAATAAAGCCTTCCAGAGTCACCAAAATCAGTATTTTCATTACTGTGTTCTGTCCCATAGATAGGGGGTTGGGTGTTCAGCAGCGCTGCATTGGACACTTGGTGATCTTTTATGCTTGTTGAAGAGCCGTAATAATCTTCTTCATCTTCAGAAAGTGTGAGCTCGATCTCGGCCCCATTGGTGGCAGTGTAATCATGGGTGATACTTCTATAGTTAGCCTCCTTCTGGGATTCACTGGTGTCTCTGGCCCAAATCTGTTGGGCTGAAAAGGCAGTGGGAACATCCATGATGGGTTCTGTTGGTTCTTCTTCCCTGTCCAGTTCAACCTCTATTTCTACTTCGTTGTCATCCTCTTCCTCCTCGTCGTCCTCGACATTGATGATCGCATCTTCCTGCAGTTTGGTCTGGTTGATTTTGCTCTGTAAATTGCTGGCTATCTCGTCAATCCTTGTTCTCTTCTTCACAGGTGATAAATCAAGAGGAAAGTCATTAGCAAGTTTCCTAGAGGCCTTAGCTACAAAGTTATTCTTGGAGGACAATCCAAGAATTGAGGTCTGACTTTTCTTCACAGTGTTGCTGGAAGAGGGGTGGCTATCTGTCTCATTTTCCAGTGGCAGGCTCGAGGGCTGCCCCTCGAATTTTGGCAAGTTGTCGCAGAATGAATGTTTGTGCTGCTGATGGACTCTTAGCCCTTTCAGAGTCATGGTGGAATAACTACACATGGTGCATTTGTAAGGGTGCAAAGGTGGGACCTGTGTGGGTGGCTGTGGCTGCTGTGTTGGTGGTGGCGGCTGTGGCTGAGGTGGCACCTGGTGTGGTGACTGCAGCTGCGGTGGTGGAGGCTGCTGCACTGGCTGCGATGGTGGTGGTGGTGGTGGTAGTGGTGGAGGTGGCTGTGGTGGCTGCTGCTGCTGCTGCAAGGGATCCAACATGACTCCCGACTTTCTACCATTGATGCTGGGGCTCTCATAAGATAGCATTCCTTCATTCAATGAGGAAGACAGACTTTCGCTTTGAGAATTCACAGTATCCCAATCCGACGTACCCGTGTGACACTGTTTATGAGCCCCGAGTTTTAATGAGCTCTTACAAGTAAACGGACACTCGTCACATTTGTAGACAGCTGTCTTTCCAGATAAGTGGATATTTTCTATGTGACGGGAAATGCTGCGACGGTGCATGGTGAGGAAAGGACAAAAGGGACACTGGAACCTATTCATGAACCTTCGAAATGGGATCCCCTTGGTCTCTAACAGTTTGTTGCCATCAGAGCCCATCAGCTGCTCTGCAGACAGTCCTGAGGCCTGGTGATCCATAACACTTAAACCATTCTCACTGTCTACCTCATTTAAGTCCTCATCAGAACTAGAGTCATTTAGCATGCTGTTAGTGTCCAGGTCAGCGGATGAATTGGTCATGTCAGACATTCCATAACGGGATCTCTCTGTCAAGTTCACAAGGCCAGAATTATGAGGTGACTTCGGCTTCATCTGAGGATAAGACATAGAGGAAAACTTGGAAGTTGAAGAAGAATTAGGTCTCATGATGGAGTTGCCCACGGAGCCCCTAAAATTGGAGACATTAGTGTTGGGCATCTCCCGGCTTGCAGCATTCATGGACAGGTAGGTGGAGTTGGATGTGGGGCTGGGTTCATTATTATTCTGCACTTCAGATACATTAGTCCCTTCTTGCTGTTGCCTGATACTAGAAAGGATCTTGACCATACTTCTGTGTTTCTTCATCATGTGATCGCACCAGCGTTCTCGGCGGGGGGTCTGGTAGCTGCACCACTCACAACAGAAGTTGCCTCGAGACTTGGTCAAAGGCTTGACCATGGATTCTAAGATGCTACGCTCAACCACCTCCGCTGGCAGTTCCTTGCAGGGGTCCTGCAAGGACACTGGTGGAACCACAGGGTCTGGCAGTGGAGCAGGAGCAGGCGGTGGTGCTGCGGACTCCTTCAAACTGTTTTTGTGGTACATCTTCTGATGCTTAATTATCCTTGCCCTCCGAGGTGATTTGTATGTGCAAAACTGGCAAGAAAAGACCTTTCCAAATCCTTCGTGCATCATGATATTATAATTTAAGGATCCTGGGACAGGAGGTCCAGTGGGACTCTCTTCAGCTTGAGCTCCATGGACCTTCCTAGTATGTTCTATGAGGAGATTTTTTGACCTGAAGTAGCGCACGCAGAACTTGCACTGAAAAAATTTGTTGGTTGGTTTGGGATTAGGGGTAATATGCTGACCGTAATATCCTGGACTGTGGCCATAGTAACTTCCACTCCCCAATGCAGTTGCACTTTGACCTACAGAGAATATTTGAGAAGATTAAAATGAGAAAAGTAAAGTGAACAGAGAGTATGAAACTCAAACCCACAAAACAGTACTATTTCAGTTATTCTTGAATTAAGAATCACATTCAACAGGCACAATGAGTCAAGATGCACTGAAGGCTACCCACAGAGTGTTACTGATGAAGACATCCTAGATAGCTTTGAATACAGAATAAAGACAAGTTTCATCCACTGTAAGATTTATTCTAGAACTTTCTGACACACTTTGTTTTCAACATTAGAAGGATACTCAGGGCCAGTAAAAGGACAACAACCTAAGATAACAAAGAGAAAAACAATACCTAAGTAGTAAAAGTACCTTGCAGGGAGTAAGAAAACTCAGAAGTCACACATAAGACCTATGGTTACTGGTTGATAATAATAATAACAACAACAACAACAATAGACACATGAGTTTGGCGTAGAATTACCTGATAAATCCTCGGCAATCACAAACTCATCCTTTATAGAAGAGAACTCCACCTCTGTCTGATTACCAGCATTCACGGACCCAGAAAGTGGCTCATCATCATTGTCCTCAGCAACATCTGTCGGCTGTAAGAACGCTGTGTGGACATCCTGGATGTGTGCCTTGAGATCTTCATAAGATGGGGCTCGGAAGTCACAGCCATCGCACTGAAGCACCTCCATGATCGGGGGCTACCCTCTCACATCAGGAACCTGAGGCAGAGGTCAGAACAAAGTATCATAAGGACCACACTCACCACAAACCCCAAGTAGCTACAGATCCGCTCATGGAATGAACTCCAACATCACTGCCTTTCTCCTGCTCCTCTTTGCCAACTCAAACACCAGCCAAAGAGAGGCAATCAGACATAATAGAGACAAAGTCCTTGACTTCCTAACTTCAAAGGAAAGAAAACTCAGATAAATGTTTTCTGCTTTGATAGATCTTCAAATGCCATCTGCCAAGGAAACATTAATACTTCAAAAGTTGGTACAGTTTCTCCACCACATTCAGAATTCTAGATAACTTAATATTGATTCTGACTTCTCCTTAGACTATGTCTTTTTGAACTAGAGTCTTAGAAGGAAAGAGGCCATCCATCATTATTGAAGGGAAAGATAATTTCAATTTCTTTTACCCATCTCCATATTATTACATTAGTGTTTTAACACCAAATGGTAGAATAGACTTGACTCTTGGAAATGGCTGTGGCTTTTAGTATTGCTTTTATTATTTTAATATCTTTATTAATACTAGGGTTCACATTTTTCCTTTCCCCAAATAGTGTAGTTGCTCCTCCCCCTCCGCAGTGAAGTGAGTGGTTATTTGCTTTTTTACTACCTACCAATTAAAACTTAACAGCTTCTCCAGTCTAATTAGGTCATAAAATATTTCTCCTGAGATTTCCAAGCAACCAACTTTAGATGACAATTCAGTTTCTGGTTTAAGATTGTACCTTGGCACGTCACATCCATTTATACTAAGACCACAGAGTCCAGTAGTTCTGAAGAGGGGCAAATGAGCCGGGGCTTTCCCTTTCCATCCCTTTCATTGACATAAACATGAAATTTAGACTTGGACACAAAACAACAGCAGCAAACATCAACCTGTGAACCCGGTGTGGAGTAAAGCAAGGCAGAGTCCAACTCCCTGGTTCTGTAATTCACTGTGCAGTGTGACTGGAGTCTAGGGAAAGCTTCACGCTAGCTCAAGGCACAGTCTCACCACAAAGTGACGAGCCTATCGGGAAGGTGTGGTCCTCCCTAGTTTAGTATATATCCAGCAATGAGATACCCAGTTATTATCTGAATGAGTAAGTTACTTCACATAGTATATCACAAACCCTACTAAGTCATTGTAATCTAGAACCAAATGTCTTAAGAATTCAAGTTACAGCCAGATCATTTTATGATGCGGTTTTCTATGCCTCTCTTATAAAAGATATGTGATTTCTGCTGGAAAAGCAAAGTCCAGTAATGATGTGTCAGTGGCGTACAAAGAAGCCATGGCAAGAGGATTTTCTAGGAAAGAATGCTCCTGGCCATAGTCTGCTAAAATAAGTTCTGGCCAAGTCCAGCTCTGGGCAGAGCTTTGCAGAGTGAGAAACAGATATTTTACCTCCTCTCCTTTCACCCAACAATTTATCCTATTTCAATAAACATTGAACTGGACACCAGAGTCCTTTCAGCTAACCAAGTCTCAATATTCCAGATACACAAGCTTTTATGTCCGAGCACCAGCCCAAATTGTGTGGAAGAGGTTGCTATCAGCTCTGGATCAAATTACAGCAGTCACCGAGCCCCACCCCACTTCTCCTTTCGCACAGTCCATTAGACCTGAAAACAAATTTTTCCATGGTGCAGACGACTCCTGCATTTAGAACACTTCACAGAAAAAAGCAGATCATCCAATGCGCACTCCCCATCCCCCAAGCTTAGTCCTTTCATCTCAGCCAAGCAAGCCACAGCTCTGCTGAATGTGTTTATCACACTTTCAGGAGATAGGAGCTCCTGCGTCACCGAAGCTCTAAGACTCACTAAGCTGCCCTAGTCCTCTGAGCTGTAGGAGCAGCCATTTTAGCTCAGAGCCTCTCCTCCGAGCACAACATGGCTTCGCTTGGATTCTGCTAGGCTGACAATCACAAGTGAATGCTACAAGGGCAGGCTGGGCTCCTCCTAAGCTCTTCTCTTCCCAACAAAGAATTAACTGTTTTCATTTCTTCCCGAAAAGCAGCACCTTTCTCCTCCTCAAATGTCATTCACCAAAGATCTCCAAAGGTTCTTTTATTCCATGATTGATAGGCTGGTTCGTTAGTCCCAGCAGAGTACTGGTTAGATCAGGACGTCCCTGGACCAGATCCTGTTCTGCAGCAGGATTTGGGGGTGTCCTGGAGAGGAGACCTCCAGAATGCCTTGGTTTCTTGGGAGTCGTCCTTCCACACACAGAAGACATACCATCGGGAGGCTGCTAGCCAGATTCCAAAGTCTAATGACCTTTGTTAATCACCAGCCAGTCTGTCTGCATCAGCAGACCCTGCCAAAAGACACACCCTTCAACACAAAGGCTGTAGCTATTCCTTTTAAAAGAGGTTCTGTGAAAGCTCCATTGTGTAGCTCAGAGGAAAACAAAATCCCTTCCCTTCAAAACCTCAAGCCTTTAGAAATAATGCAACAAAAGGCTTTCTGCTGTGTCTCTTTTGGAGACTTTGAGCCTGGTTTGCACAAAACATCCACAAAAATGTCCCTGCTTGCACAAGGAGAGCAAGGCCCCTTCAGCACTGAGGCAGTCCACCTGGAGATGAAGTTCATCTCTCCATACACTTCACTAATGTCTTGGTGTCTTCTGAAACTGTTACCTATGAAGGATGCTAATATCATCCGATGCAAACACTAACAGTCTCCTTGTTCTGCTACAAAGGAGATTAAAGGGTTATGAGATCAGAAGGAGGGAAAAAAGAGCCACTGATTTGGAAAAAGAAGAGATGATGAAAGTGATTTTCTAATGGGTTCTAGCTTTAATGTTGTTGTAGTCTTGACCTCAAAAATAGCTCAGAGCCTTAGAAGAGGTTAATCTCCAGGCAGCTGGTACAACCAGCGGCAGGTAGAGCTCAGTGGCCTTCAATTTGATATCTGCACCAATACTGAAATGGGAATGTAGCCTACTTTGAAAGCCATTTTGTCTTTGTGTACATGGCTCTCCTGAAGATGCTGACGGAAGAAAACAGAAATTGCTGGCATGGTCCAAGCAATCCAAGAAACTTGATATATTTATGAGACCATAGAAGTACACACGGGAGAAAAGCAAGAGCAGGAAAATGGGAAGTAGAAAGGATCATCACGAAGCAAACTGGACCTCAGGGTGACGGGTTCATCCGTCAATCAGAAAGTGTTTCTGGAGCAGCGCGTAATTCTCTAAGAAGCCAAAAACACAGGGGGGGGGAAGATGAGGCATTAAAGCCTGTATGTGTGACTGCTTCACTGACTAAGAAGAGCAACAGCTGTAAGAGACTAACCCAGAGAGTGTCCGCTATAAAATTATGGTTTAAAGTGAAAAGCCTCCTTCTCATATTTACCTCATTTAATAACACCTGTGATTATGAGATTAACAACCTTTTTCTCACTTACAGAATCAGCACAGTCAAGAGGAGAAATGCAAGTTTCTGAACTGAAAAAGAAATGTTATTTTTAAAGGTCAGGAGATCAATATATAAACCAAGCAGACATCCTTACTCTCCACTACCTATGTCCCTCCCAGGGACATATCTCCAGGCTCCTCAAGGCCAGATATGCTTCCTTCTGCTAACCCCACTTCTAATACCATGGCTGATGATAGTTGTGAATTGACTAACTTCACTCTAAAATAACCTTCACCTTAAGTGACCAGTTCTCTGAACAGGAAACTCTTAAACCATCCTAACTCTTCCTCAAACTATGCTTAATGAAGGGTTTCTCCACTTCATACTTAAAGTCTATGAGTTCAAAGTATAGTGTTTGGAAGAACAGCTCCCAAGCCCATTGTCTATGTTTAGCAAATGTCTTGAAGACATACTTAGAGAGTGTCCAAAGTCTCTGAAAACACCGGAATGAGGAAAGGGGCAGGCAGTGTGGACACATCTGCATGTTCTCAATCTCCTCACCAATTTGCACTAATCTTGTTGCCCATACGCCAGTGTTAGGGATTTCAGGGTCCATTGCACCTTGGATTTCCTTCTGGGGAGGAGAAAGCATCAAAACACATCTTCACTATGTATCCTTGCAAGCTCAAATGTCACTGGAAAGGGGAGTTGTCCTTGTCGCTTCACAGCCTTCTTCTTACAAGCCTGCTGCTTTCAACCCTTGTCCAGGTCAGCTTGGCAAACACTACTCTTCTAACCTGATGACCTAGAGCATAAGGTGGTCCTCGAGGCAAAGTCCAACTGTCTCCAGGAAGTGACCAAACAAAAACACCAAGGACCTGCCCGTCTAATCTGTTCTCTGACCACAGGACTGCAGATCAGAAATGAAGCTGTGAAGGCCCACAGCCATGTGATTAAGTAGCAACTAATTATAACCTTCAAAGCCTTTGAGAACTAGATCCAGATATACAGAAGGTGCTTTTCCTCTGTCCACTCCAGAAACCTACTTTCATTTATAAGACACTGAACTCCCCAGATCTTCTCAGTCACAATTCTCAGGAAGGGCTTGAGTTATCACATGCTATTTGTTCTTCTTGCTTTTCTTACTTTCCTTTGAATGGAAATACAAACTATCCAAGGTGGACAATAAAATGAATGCAGAAATGTTACAACGGTCTGACCAGAAATAAACAAAAACCAGCAGCTTAACCATCATCCTGAGAAATCCTATTTACAGGTCAGAGGGGTTATTCATACAATAAGGCCAACAGGTTAGGGGATGTATTAGGCTGTTATTTCTAGTAACAAATCCAGAAACTCAGAATAAAACAGAGAAGTCAAATATTAACTGATAAACTTGTAAATTCGGGGTTGTTATTCTTGGCAAAGAGGAGTGTTTTGTATTGTTATTAATCATTTGCTCTTGTCGTGGCCAAAGTGAAAGTTCTACTTATTTAAAAAACTATTTAAAGACTCTTTCTCAACAGTGTTTAATTGGGAATATGAGGTGGTATTACCAGACCAGAAGTACTATCTAAGACACACAGGGGGTGTGTGTGTGTGTGTGTGTGTGTGTGTGTGTGTGTGTGTGTGTGTGTGTGTGAGTATACATATTAAACTAGCTAATTTTGTTGATTTTAATTGATGTCTTATAGAGTCCTGTATCCCCAAGTTTGGCAAGGCCCAGAACAGTCTTGCTCTGACTGCTCTCGTGTTAGTTAAGAAAACAACAGCAAAGGATTGTACCTTCATCGATCCCACAGCATTTGGTAGAAGTATAGATTGTGGCTCAGCATGTGGTGTCTTCAAATGTCCTATCAAATGTTTATACAGTTTGCTACATGATCTAAGCAGTTCTGTGTGCTCTTGGCAACTCACCACATTAACGAAAGGTTTAACTTATCAGGGAGGATAAATAATTAAGGAATTCAGAAGAAAGACACAGCTGTTCTTCAAAAACAATTTTTCAGAAGAGAAAGGATTAATTTGCAGTCACATAGGTAAACCTGTGATATGAAACTGAATTTAAATAGTAGCAGAAAATGCCACGAGACCAAAGCCTGCCAATGCATGCAGCCTCCATGGTACATGACCAGCCTTGTCCATCTGCAGGGCCTTGTACACAAGCACAAAGTCTAAAGCAAGCAATCTGTAGCCTAATAACCCAGTCGTCCTCCAGATAAGGATGTCTCCAAGTTATCTCTTATTTTAGGATTGCTTTGCTGAATAAAATTGTCAGTGTTATAGAGCATGCCAGAGTAGTATTTCACAGCAAATACCTGTGGAGGTCAGCATTCAAATGAGATGAGCATCAAGAGATGTAATTCAAGCAGCTAAAAAAATGTCAGCTATGTACGTAAGAAGTGATTCTGAGGAACTTGTTATGAACGCAGGAAGTGAGTGTCCTACAGAAAGGTAGAACAGACCTTGTAGAGAATTCAGGCATTCCTTTGCAATGATATAAGGCTAATTGAGGCCAACTAGCCAATAGGCAGTCTGCCAACACTCCTGTCCTTAGAAAAGGAAGCCTGTGATTTGAACAAGAAGATAAAAAGAGAGAAAGGACAGGAAAAGAAAAAGAGGAAGCTGGGTGGTATCTCAGCTTTAGACTACATTGTCTATGGAGGCAAACCTGTAGTTTACCAGAGAACTCTTAATTCTGAGACGTGTCAAGACCATTTTCCTGCGTTGTGGCTTAGAAACAAAATGAAGAAGATATCTCTCCTACACTAAAATTCTCAAAATGCAACAAGAAAAAAAAAAATGAAAACCTGGCTCATCATGTTCTTTGAAACAATGCGAAAATGTTCTTGGTGTCAAATAAAGAAATAGGAAGTGATAAGGGCAGAAGCATTCCCTGAAATGCCATGGGCTCACAGGGAAGTTTTTTTTGAAAACTTTGAACCCATTCTTACCCCTGCATTTCAAACAAGAGAGAACTGATTTCTCTCTTCCAGAGCCAAATCTTACCCAAATGGCAGAGACAGGAAATCACTGTGTTCCTTTATAGACTCTTCAAAATGCTGGCTGGGTTTCTACAGGCACTTTCCACACTACAAGGACTCTCATTATAAAAATTGTAAAATTAAAGGGAAGTTGCAGATATGCTGCTGGGTCTTCATTACAGAGTTGATTGAGATGCAGAGTAAGCAGAACCTACAGTGGAAGCCATCGTCCACACCGGGAAAAGCTAAAAATGAGCACTTTGCTCCTGGGCTCATCAGCCCAATAGGCCTCGGCCATTTAATGCAGCTTCACGGCCCGAACTACTCCAGGCTACTAAGACTCAGCCATACACAATGACTCTAACTCTTCATTCAGAGTCTGGTGAATGAATACGACACCATCCTAATGTTTATCTCTTATTCAAAAACAACCATTTTGATCGGCTGCTGACTTGTGGTATATTTAAGAAAGTTTTGTCTGAGGAATTTCTTTTATCTGGGGAAGATCTATACTCTCAATCTAATCTCTTGGGAGATTCGTCCACTCCCTGATTGCTCAAAAAGTTGGACAAGTTCATGTGTGACACAAATGGATCATGAACAATAAAGACCACATTTTCTCTTATATGTGGGAACGAAAGTTTATTTCAAAGAGCTAGAGCCCGAGCAGGCTAATGTGTGGGGATGAGGAATAGGTTCAATAAAGTTGCATAGATAAAATGCTTAATGCTTTTATTTTGGTGCTAAGAATCAAACACAGGCTCTCGTACATGCTAAACACATCTGTTGGAGCAACGTCAGGCTCAGAGTTGAATGCCTTTCAACCTTCTGTATAGCACTGTGGAATAACTTTAGCTTACAATAGTTAACTGAATAATCCCCAATAACTAATAGGGAGAATTCTGAATGTACTCGCACACGTGTGCGCGCGCGCGCGCACACGCGCGCACACACACACACACACACACACACACACACACACAACTGAGACAACAGATATCCCAATGACCTCAATCATCAGTTACTTACCATTATAAGAACATAATGAGCCTTTACCTTCCCAGTGCTCTGACTATACTTATGCACCACCATGTTGGTCTCGGGAACCCAGGACTTTGTGCCTAGCAAACAAGCATCTACCTACGGAGCTATTCCCTCACCCATTAGGAGACTGGTTTTGAAAGGTGAGGAATGTCTACTCTGCTTCTCACTTTCTCCAAGTAAGTCTGCTCTAAGAAACTGGTTGTCCCCAAGAAGTACTTGCCTGTCAACACAACTCCATGGCCCTGTGAAACCACCAAGGTGCTCAGATACTTAGTCACGCCCACATTCCAAAAATTCTTTAAATGATAAAACCTACTTCTGTCCAAAGAACTGAGTTAGTTCTGAGTTATTCACTATTGAGCCATTAAAGAGAAAGAAGGAAGGGAAGAAGGAAGGAAAGGAGGGAGAGAGGCTGCAGACATACCTATCAAGTCAATTAAAGAATTTGTCCTCAGGTCACTAAAACCAAAAAGTGACAGCAGTGTTCTGTCTTTGCCTACCGTTTTCACCTTGAGCAAGTCTTTTGAGGCCCTTCCTTACTTTGGTCATTTTGCTAAATGAAGAAACTAGATCATAATGTTCAACTGTTTTGTACAAGAGCCCTGTTTTACTTTCTCATATTTCTGATCGCTTTCTCATATTTGAAAAGGCATTTTGCTGATTGAGTTCTTTCTTCTCATCATCTTCCCGAGGCTGCCTTCCCATCATTTGGGCCTAAGCCTGTCTTCCAAGGTTCTTTTCCTTACATCCTCATCTAACTATCGTCACTACCTTCCCCGGTGAGATTCTCTTCTCACAGCTGCACATGCTCAGTTGCTCTCGTACTTTATCATTTGCTTCATTTCTGGCATGCTTCCCATTTTTTTTTCCTGCCCCACTGGAACACACACCTGGAGCAGAGTCCTTCAAACGGCCTCCTTCTCTAACAAAGGATCCACCTGAGAACAGGTCTCTGCTTGCTGTTCATCTGTCTTGTTCACATTGTTATCTTTAGTTGGGGAGGAAGGGGGGTGGGCAGTTAGTACAATCAGATACACAGCAAATAGAAGTTGAACCAGAATGATGGAATAAGTGAATGAGAGCTTCCAGATGACAGGAATCTAACATACAACAAGAAGACTGGCCACCAGAGTCATGCAAGCCCCATGTCACAAAACAGTGACCCCAACGAGAGGTAATTCTCTCCCATCATCTCTAACTGAAGGAGTCTACAATGCCTGCATATTGTAGGTTACCACAAACCATAGGGGTGCTACTAACATGCATTTGGCAGAGTCAGGGGTGCTCCTACCACCCCACAGCACCCAAAAGAAAGCATTATCTGATCCTCAGTGTCCATATTAAGAGTGGAAATCATTTCACAAGGTATTTCCAGGCTCTCTTTTCAAGCACTTCCTGGGATCATAGCTAGTTTGTCTCTGGCCCAAGTAACTAACGACTTCTCTCCCAGTTTCAAGGTGTACGACTGTAGTTCTAATTAATCTCATCAGCCCTTATAAAATGTGGTCATGTTTACTCCTACTTTCTGATTTTGGTAGTTTTACTGAAAAGTCTTTCAAAGAAAATTCCAAGACTATCCTACCTTTCACTGGTGTTAGGATCCTTGCTCTGTTGGTTTTCTAAATTTGGTAAAGGACCAATATCATTAAAAACGAGCCAGCTCTACACTAAGTATATGGTCTCCAGCCAAAATTTCTACGAAAAATGCAATACAGATCTTCTGTTGGTGTGTAAAAGTTATCTTCCTTCATGGCAATAAGGCCTTTGGCTACTCAAAAAAAAAAAAAAAAAAAAAAAAAAACACCTTCAAATGACAATTTTGCTCTTTTTTGTTTGATTGTTTTTTATCCCCAGGGCCCAGTTAGGTCTGGTTTTGGTGAGGGCGAGCGACTGTGTGCTTTCCTACCTTCCAGGAGAAAAGGAATCAGGGGTACAAAATCAAGAAAAAGGCAATTAAAAACAGACAGATGATAGATATATTATTCATACATAGAAATAGATACATAGATGATTGAAAAATAGCACCAAATAAGGTGCTATGACACATAACCCCATCCCAACTAAGAAAGCTAAGAAAGCCACAATACAGCCATTAGCTGATTCCTGACATCTAGGAATTTGAAGCTTCTTCCATAGAGATTGTGTCCCCAGTAGTCTTGCTCCAACCATGCAAATATTACACTGCTAAGTTCTCCTGAGCTGATAGATACCTGTAGCTACACTGGAGACCATGTGATCACCTTCCCTCTACAAAATCACTGTCTGAGTTAGGATTTTACTGCTGTGAACAAGCACCATGACCAAGGCAAGTCTTATAAAGGATAATACTTAGTTGAGGCTGGCTTACAGGTTCAGAGGTTCAGGCTATTACGATAAGGTGGGAGGATGGCAGCATCCAGTTAGGCATGGTTCAGGAGGAGCTGAGAGTTCTATATCTTCATCTGAAGGTTGCTAGTGGAAGACTCACTTCTAGGCAGCTAGGATGAGAGTCTTATAGCCCACACCCAGATTGATACACCTACTCCATCAAGGCCACACCTTCTAATAGTGCCACTCCCTAGGCCAAGCATATACAAACCATCACATTCCATTTCCTGACCCTCTATAGGCTTGTTCAAACACATGAGTCTATGGGGCCTTTACCTAAATATAGCATAATGCAAAAATACATTTAATCTAACTTCGGATTAAACCCACAGTCTACAGCAGTCTCAACAATGTTAAAAGTCCAAAGTTCAAAGTCTCTTCTGAGATCCATCCAATCACTTAACTGTAATCCCCAAATCGAGACCGGAAACCAGCTGGGCAAACTCCAAACTCTGCCATCTCCATGGCTCATGTCAAAGCAGTCTTCAGATCTCCAAGTCCGTTTTCATCTTTGTTGACTGAAACAAACTTCTTTTCCCAGACTGGTTCCACTCCCTGCTAGCAATGTTCCTTGGCACATATCCCATGGCTCTGGAATCTTGAAAATCTTGAGGGTCTCCAAGGCAACTTCAATGCTACGGATTCTTGTTTCAGTATCTGGGATCCACTAATGACCTTCTGGGCTCCTCCAAAAGGCTGTGTCACTTCTCCAGCTCTGCCCTCTGTAGCACTCTAAGCTCAGGTTGATTCACTCCACTGCCACTGCTGTTCTTGGTGATCATCTCATGGTACTGGCATCTCCAAAGTACTGGGGTCCTCTGCTGCAACTAGGCTTCACGAATAGCCTCTCATAGACTCTCTTCATGGTGCCAAGCCTCAAATCCTTTGCATGACCCCTTCAGCCCTGGGCCATCAACTGCAACTGCGGCTACACCTTCACCAATGGCCTTCCATAGCCTCTCACAGTGCCAAGACTCAGCTGTTCTTCATGATCCCTCCACGCCTTCAAAACCAGTACCACCTGGGTGACTCTTACACATTACCAAGTCCAGCTGCAGAATGAGGTACAACCTTGGCTATCTCTGGAACACAACTTCTTTGCGCTCTCACAAACACTTCCCAGATTTCACCTCAGTGATGTTGGTCTTTTCCTAATCACCATTAATTTCTTAGCCTCAGCTAACCAGCATCAGTTGTCCCAGTAGTCCCTTCTCTTCTTGACTCTAAAGACAAGAGCCACATGGCCGAAGCTGCTGAATTCTGCGCTTGCTGGGATTGGAGCATATCCTCCCCTGCCCCACCCCCTTTACCAGCCTTCTGCTTTCTGACTCTCTCTCTGCCTAAGCTTGGATGTCCTGGAACTTGCTTTGTAGATTGAACTTTGAACTCAGAGATCTGCATGTTGCCGTCTCTGCTAGGATAAAAGGTATATACCAACACGCCTGGATTTACGCTTTTCTTCACCTAGAACCTGCTTTGTCCCAGGCTGACCTTGAACTCAGAGATCTCTTTGGCTTTGTCTCCTGGGATTAAAGTTGTATACCACGGTGCCTAGATTTAAACTAGGATCTTGCCCCCAAAACCCCTTAATCTGTTAACTCCTAGAATATAGCATTCAGTTCCATTCACTTCCTGGTGCCCCTTTAATACTTGAACCATATATTTTATATTTTTCCTTTCTAAGCTTACTATGCTTCTTCAAAACACTCTTCATGAGACTTAACCAGAGAACAAAGTCTCTGCTAGACTTTTTTTGAGACTTCCTTTGTCAATGCAATTAATAAAAATTTCTTTACCTTAGACTCAGATAGACTCTTCAGTCAGGGCAAAAAGCAGTCACATTCTTCACCAAAATACCAAAAAAACAACAACAAAAACAACAACAACAACAACAACAACAACAACAAAACCAACAACAACAACAAAAAAAGTCTCTAGGCCACATTCTGAAATTCTTCTCCACTGAAACCTCTCGGGCCAGGTCTGCACAGTTCAAATCATACTCAGCAACAAAGTTCCAAATTCCTAAGATAGCCCATCAAACCCAACTGATAGCATTCTACTGCTTTCCAAAGTCACAAAATCCACATTCCTCCAAACAAAAGCATGGTGAGGCCTTCCAATCACCCAAGTCCCTGGTACCAACTTCTGTCTTAGTTAGGGCTTCACTGCTGTGAACAGACAACATGACCAAAGCCAGTCTTTTAAGGACAACATTGAATTGGGACTGACTTACAAACTCAGAAGTTCAGTCATCAAGGTGGGAGGATGCAGGCAGAGAAGACAGTTCTACATCTTCATCTGAAGGCTGCTAGTGGAAGACTCACTGCCAGGCAGCTAGAGTGAGGGTCTTATAGCTCACGTTCACAGTGACACACCTAGAATAATAGTGCCACTCCCTGGGCTGGGCATATACACACTATCACAACCAGTTCATTTGAAAAACATTCTCTGGGACACTGAGAAGCATCTCTCCCCTTTATATATGGAAACCATGTTTTTAGCGGAGGGAAATATCGCGCTTCTGTTGGAGCAGTTTCTCTTCCTTAGTGAAAGCAATGTATGATTTGAGCCTTCCTGAAGAATCTACTCTAAAAGGTGATTATCTGTCGGCTCATCACATTTACTAGATCAGAAATCGTAAGAAGACCAGGTAGTACAATCTACTTCAACATCTTCATCTTTCAGATAGTAAACTAAAGTCCTAAGAAAAGTAACCTGAGACTTCTCTGAAAGGGAGTGTGTGTGTGTGTGTGTGTGTGTGTGTGTGTGTGTGTGTGTTGTATTGGTGGTGGTCATGGTGGGGCACTTATAAACTCCAGTGTATCCTCCGCTCAGAATGCAAACTC
Source organism: Rattus rattus (assembly GCF_011064425.1). Taxonomy (NCBI): domain Eukaryota; kingdom Metazoa; phylum Chordata; class Mammalia; order Rodentia; family Muridae; genus Rattus; species Rattus rattus. The sequence goes on from NC_046154.1 coordinate 96,527,990, forward strand.
AGGAGAAGTACACAAAAGGTGCAAAGGCTGTGTAGTCCCCAGGGAGCTTCTCAGGCATGCAAGCACTGTGTCCATACTTTTGCTAAGTGCACCCGGAAGACTGAAGGTGCTGACAAAGGTACAAATAGAGGGACGAGAGCTGTGACCCTGAATTAATCTTTCTTCAGACTCCCAAGTTCACAGAATCAGAGCAAGGTTATGGAGGAGATTTACTGCCACCAAATCCACCCCGTGAGAAACATCCTTTTGCTTCTTATGGAAAATGTTCTGTCAACAAAGGCACTACAGAGCTTGGCTGAGAGAGCCTTCGGGACATCTGGAAATATTAGGGTCAGACCCATGGAAGAAGAAAGCAGAGTAGTCAGAAACACCTAGCAATGGAGCCAGGTTCCCAGTGGCCTCCCCTCTGAGCCATTCAGACTGACAATGTCAGAACATTGTTGATAGCACAGCCCAAGCAAAGCATATTGATAGGTTATTTCTCCAACAAGGTGAGGTAAACAGATTTAAACCAGATTAGATTACATTAAAGGCAAGTTTATTGGGAAGCTGCTCTCAGGTGGGTGAGTTCACTGGCACCAATGACCAAGGCCAGGGAAGTCACCCTGGAGAAGGGGAGGGGCAAGGAGGGAGCGTGAAAGAGAGAAGGATGAGCCAATACATAGAAAGAAAGAAGAGGAGACCAAAATGTCTGGAATATATAGGGAAAGGGAAAGGGAAGCCCAGTCCCCGGACTGGAAAATTCAGGGTTGGGAGCGGGGTATGCCAGGTAGGGACTGAGGGATGTTGGGAGAACCTGGAGGCCAGATAGGCTTTTGGTGTGTAAAATATGCACCTCAGTCCTTTGTCCTAGGGTTTGAAACCAAACACACCTATATTTTCTCCTCAAACTCACTGCAATATGAATTTTTCTTCTTCTGATTGTTTTTGTTTTTTGTAAAGCACGGTTTCTCTGTGTAGTCCTGGCCATCCTAGAACTCACTCTGTAGACCAGACTGGCTTCAAACTCAGAGATGTGCCTTCCTCTGCCTCCAGAGTGCTGGGATTAAAGGCTTGTGCCATCTTGGCTCTGTGGAATTATTTTTCTATGTTGACTAACTTATTAGCTTATCTTTCTTTCTAGTTTAAGTTTTATTGTTGTTATTATGACAGGGTCTGGATATAGGGAGCTGTGTCTGTTCTGGTACTCTCCATATAGCCCCCAATAATAAGATTATTATTATTATTAGACCTCATAGCAAACACACTGACACCTTCCACCTTATCTTTACCCTTTATTCTTTGATCTGTCTTCATTACTAGGGGATAATAGTTTTCAGATTTGTTTCAAAAGTTAAATACTTCCAAAAACCTAGGAATGATCTTAAACTATAAAACTATTTTTTCATAAAAGGCTTTAACTGAAATGTCTAGTATTAGTGATGAGAAGACACTGGCATGCCCATGACTACTCATGTTTTTCCTCGACATAGACTATTTCTACTTAGGTTTGAAGTAATTCCCACCCTTTAAGACAGTGATTCTCAAAGCCTGGTAGCAGGAGCAGCTGCAGGAACTCAACTATTGGAATGCAAATTCTCAGGTAATACCCTACCTTGCCCTTGTAAGGGTCAATTTGTTATGCATTGACAAAGCCCAGCCCAGTTTTAAGATCAAGTTCCACCTTTCTCTGCAGTATGAAGCTGAGCCCACTCACTAAACCTCAAAGCAACCGCATTTTCTGTTGCACGGCCATCCTACTTCAGATGTATTTATGATATCCCAAGTTCCTCCGGGCATAACATGGCCAAAGCATCAAAGAGCTGAGATTTTCAGAGTAATCTGCAGGACACCTTGGGCCAGGGAAAAATCTCCACCCCTAGGGAACTTATGGTCCTCAACACAACAAATTTAGCAAGACAATAAAGCATTGGCTAGCTCTATGGAAATGGGAAAGGAGCTGTTAACATTCCTTCTGGGAAGGGCGATTAGCCCAGACATCCCCGGAGATTTTACCTGCCACTTCCTCTGACCTCCAACTTCACAGGGATTTAGGGGGTGCTATGAAGAAGGAGGTTGGCTGAGAGTGGGATTCCAGTGACCCAGAAGAATTTGATGCACTCTAGTTCTTGTAAATGTCCCACAATAAATACATTGGTTCACCCAGCTGGCCTTGTCACTCACTCCCTGTGTGGAGTCTTTCCTAACTGGAGTGAACAGACATTTCTTTACATTATCCCAAGAAGATTCACAAGAGAAATGCAATTGTTGAAATGAATATTAATTATAGAGTTTTAAAGATCAGGTGAGAGGATGAATGTTTGCCAATAGTTAACTTCTTTGCAGATCCAGTATGATAAGGGTGGATGAAGCATCTTTTAAGGACAATGCTTGTCCTAAGAATGAATTGATATGATGGATGCAGTTCCTTGCACACTTCAGAATGGTTCATGACAAGGTATCCTTGGCATTTCTAAAGTAGGACACAGCAACCCACAACTGGCGGGGCAATCAGAGTATTTCTTAGAATTGAAAGAAAAGCCTCAGGACTTCCATAAGAAAAGCTTTTGTGATGAATAAGACATCTCCACCAGACCAGTGGGTTGGTTTTCACGAACACTGGAATATAGAGCTAAATTGTCAACGAGAAAGTGCAGAAAACACAAAAGTGCTTGGAAATTTGCCTTAAGGGTCTATGCTTAAAAAAGAACAAGGCTTGAACTCAAAATCAAGAGTTTAGAGACAACTTTCATTAGCCATGTCCTGCCCCAGACACAGTCAGTGTCCCTTAGACTGAAGGATTCCAGAAGAAAACAAAGCATTCGACCTGAACCTCACAGGTGAGAAGCAAGTTGAGCTTAAGGAGATTTTATTACCACAAAACTTAGAGGTGAGGGAAGGGTCTAAAAAAGTTCTAATAGTTATGTCTCAATCAGCAAGTTAGGCGAAAATATCCTGAAGGAGGATGACAAGGAAAAAAATGGCCTGGAGAAGACCAATGAACAATCTCTTTGGAAAACCAGGACATAGAAGAAAATTATATACAGCAATTAACAGAGAGTCAATGGAGGATGAGATCAAAGATGAGGTGATAAGATATCGCCTGAGATGAAAGGGAGCTGGCAGCTGAAGAAAGAAACGGATGACACAAATAATACCACTGTAGAACTAATACATATATTAAAGTTATAAGAGGAACAATCCACAAACCAAAAACAAAGTTGATGATGTGGAAAACAGTCTTCAAAACACTGCACGAAAGGCAGAGGAAAGGGACAGGCAGATGAAAGCAGGTAGGAAAGATGACAGATAAGGGCTGAACACAAAGATCCAACATACAGATGAAAGTATGCTAGGAGCGGACAGCAAAGCAAAGCAAAACACACTCAGATCTGGGATGGAAAATAGTTAAGATGGCAGAGAGGCCGATGTTCCCGGGAAAAGGAATAGAGAATTGTCAGAAGCGAGACGCGCTATGACCAGGATTTCAAAGGGTAAGCTAATAACATGGGACATAGAGGGAAAATGCTAAGTGGCCTTTGTGTTTTTCACAGAGGGATTTTTGCAATGGCCAACAGTAAGGCAGTGTCTATGTAAGCTTAAGAAAGAGAATTAAGAGTCAATCACCAGTCCTAACTACGATTCTAACCATGTACAAAAGTAATAAAGATCAAAACAGAAAACAAAAGCATATTTATTAGCAAGTCTTTTCCAAAGAGCTACTCAGAGGACTGAAGAGATGGCTCAGCTTGCTCTTACAAAGTCCAGAGCCGGGTTCCCTATACCCAAACTGCACAGGCAACCTGGAGACCTGATACCTCTGACCTCCTTGGACTCCTACACTCATGTGCACATGCCCACAGACAGACACAGAATTAGAAATAAAATTTAAAAAAAAACATAAACATACTCAGTAATATATTGTACACCTAACCAAAAAATTTCAAACTCAAGATGTCAAGAGGGAATTCTTCAATTATTATAGACCTCATGCACTGAGTCTGCTTTCAACTACAATTAAATGATTTATAATACTTGTAAACAAAATATGACTTCTTAGGTGAATGGTTATAATAATGACTTTATAACGGTCCCAAAAGCACACACAAGGTAGAAAAAGAATCTTCAAATATTTTAACAAAATGGCAAAGAGTGAAGAGGGTAACTAGATTTAGATAAATATTCTCAATTCGTACACAGCACGGCATACGCAAGCTAATAGGACTCCAAAAAGGTGAGAGCTTTGGCGCTGTGAGTAGAGCGCTTGCCTAGCATGCAGGCAGCCCTAGGTTTGATTCTCTTTACTGCCTAAGATTGTAGTGTTTCATTCCTTTAATCTCCGGGCCCAGTAAGTGAAAACAGGAAAATCAGAAGGTTAAGTTCATTCTCCACTCTATAGCAAGTTTGAGGTCAGTCTATGAAAATGAAGTCCTGAGGTTTTGGCTTTTTTTTGTTTATGTTTTTAAGGTAAAATAAATGAGCAATTACATGAAACTTCAAATTGAAGTACAGGTGCATTAATCAAGGTTAATTTCTAATTAGTAATAAAATAAAAACAATTACATAACTTTCCATTACTGGAGGGAGGAAATTGAAGACAACGTGGATGATCTGTAAATACAGAAGACACGGGAGAAGGCCGATGGCTGATCAAGTTTAATTGTACACGCTGTCTGGATAGGAGTGAATTGAATCACCCCACCTTTGGAAAATAGGTAGACGAAAAACTGAACCTTTAATTGTGTTTTGCTTACAGAAGACACATACATAGCCAAATGACAGAGTCTGAGTGTACTGACATGTGTAGAGAAGGTACCAAGTACAGTAAAATGAATAGAGCTCCTCATTAGTATTAGTCATGACTAAATTCAAGACAGAAGCTTTCTGGATGGTAAAGACAAACACTTGATAACATAAGAGAACAATCCACTGTGAAGATTCTAATGAATATTCGTGTCCACTTAACAGCACCAAGAGACACCAAAACAGTGGTAGACACAGAGGCAGGAGCATTGAATAGACTAAATGGAGAAAGACAACTGAGGACATAATTAATACCATTAACAAAATTGAGTTAAGAGATTCACTTTACATTTTAGATCCCAGAAATAGAAAACGTTCTTTGGTGTTTTTCGAGTATCTGTGGAATATTTACAGAGGTTTTCAAGTGCCCACCGAGGCCTCCCAAGGTCATTAATGCCCAAATTGAGAGATAATAAATTACAAATGGAGAAGAGAGTTTATTGTTTCTATTTGCAGTACAATAAAGCTAGGGGGGAACAGAAGGCAGATTTCCAAGCACTTGGGAAATTTTTAAAATAATATTCTACTGAATAATTTCTCAGATAATCACAAAATCTGAACTTTAACTTTTAAAAAGGTACATATCTAAATGTGGAATTTAGCAAAAGAGTTACTACTTAGAGGACATTTTATAGTTATATCAAAGTTATAAATCAAAAAATATAACAGGACTGGGGGTGTAGCTCAGTTAACAGAATACAAGTTTAGGATGCATGAAGCCCTGGGATCAATTCCCAATACCACATAAATGGATTTGGTGGCATCCACCTGTATTCCCAGAACCTAGGAGTAAAGGCAGAAGGATCGTGAGTTCAAGATCTTCCGTGTCTACAAAAGACTAGATCTCAACACATAATATGAATAAATAAGTTAAAAAAAAACAAATAAAGTTTATTAAAGCAAAACTACTATTATGTGATAAAAATACTTAGCTTGTAAAAAAGGCACAGGGTGTTGGGGGGGTGCCGAAGTCAAAATACAACCAGGTGTGGTGTATACACCTTTAACCCCTGCCCTTGAACAGCAGAGGCAAGTGGACCCCGGCAAACTATTGTCCAGGCCAGACTACATAGTGAAATTCTATCTCTAAAACAAAACATCAAAAAACAAAAAACAAAACAAAAAAACAAATACTGACAAAACTTAGTAAGTACATTATTTAAACGCATATAGAACTATATAAAATGAAATTAAAGAGGAGAGCCTAATTAAAAATAAGAAGGAGCAGAGCAAAACACAAGTATGCAAGATTAAGGTTAAGTGCACATGAAAAGGGAAGCACATTTCACTTACACTACAATGCTTAAGCTGTGACAGTGTGTTTACCTGAAATAATTAATAACCATCTAGAAACTCAGAGGTTACCAAAATCAGGTGACAAAGGGACACCCTACTTTGCCGGCCGACAGACAGACCCACAATGTAAGACTAGGAGACAGACAGACAGACAGACAGACAGACAGACAGACACACTCACACACACACACTCACACACACACACACACAGTGCAAGACTAGGAAACTCTTGAAAAGCTTATCCAACAAGGTGTAAGAAACAACGAAATTAATAATCCAGATGCTTTTCAAACTGTCTGGCCTATTGCCAGGACCCTTACCAAAGTGACTTCCAGATCCAGTGTAACACAGCCCTCAAAACTCAATTTCATCTGACAATGGTGGCTAGGTGTGGTGGCTCCGAGCCAGGAATCCTAGCACTCAAGAGGCAGAGGTAGGTGGCTCTTGGTGGTTTGAAGCTAGTCACATCTACACAGTGAATTTCAGGCCAGCTAGTGATATAGTGAGCCCCTGTCTCACAAATACAAAAAAAAAAAAAAAAAAAAAAAAAAAAGGCAGCCAATGCCTCTTCCAAATTTTGAGGAAAATATTGTTATTTTAAAATAATAGCTGGCCACCCATTACAGGGCTGCCATTCCATGTTGAAGTGGGTTGACATAATAAAGAGGCAAGTATTTTAATATAGTGTTAATATATAGTGGGTCCATTGAAGCTATTTGAAATGAAAGGACAATTTGATCAATAACAGAAAAGGTGGAGGACACCTGATAAACTTCAAACTCAGCACCATACTTAATAGTTAAAGTAGGAAAACTCCCAGTTTAGGAATAAAATTTGAAAAAATTTCAGGTCAAAACCCAAGCAAGTGATCAGACTATCTATGCCAGAAGTAGGGAGGCAGAAGCAACGGGATCAGGAGTTCAAGGTCAGCCTCTTGCTAAGCAGTGATTTTTGAGGTTATTGAGTGCTCCAGGAGATCCATTCTCCAACAAACAAGAGTAGATAAAAGAAACCAGAGAGAATTCCACTGTGCCTGCATGTTGTGGGAGTATTGGCCAACATATATGTACAAGAAAACCTACAGAAAGTTAAATAAGTGGGGGGGAAAGATTGCAACTTAGGTTTAGTCCCAGGAAATGATATTTCCATTCTATGAAATGAGTTGAAGATTTGCTGCTTATGATAAGATAAAATAAATTGACAATACAGGGTAATTTGGTAGGAAGATTGACCACCAAGGAATTTCAACTCCTCATTTCAAATTTCTCCTCTGCCTTCTTCATTCCTTTTGCTACTCTACCTCCCAGTCTTTAATGGCTCTGTTATCTCGGATAATCTGTACTCAGAAATTTTCTAACTCTATCCTAAGGTCATGGAGATGATTTTCAATGGATACCTGTTTAGACTCAAGTCTCAACAAGTTGCTACATTTCATTTAAAGGCCTTTGTTTCTGTGAAAAGAACAGCTAGGTTCAAGTCCCATCTTCAAGAGACTTAAGAGAGTAGAAGCAAAACTGGCCAGAGTTCAAACCCATTTGTTTTGCTTTAGCAATCGGGTAAAAGGGACTTCTCCTTCAAAGGTGTTTTGCATATCCTTCAATTTGTGTCTCACCCAGCATGTTGAAAGAGCTGAGTCTGTCTTCCACTCTGGACTGTCTGATTTTGGAAAAAGCATCTATTTTCCATGGGTCTTTGTCTGCACCTCCAGACACTCCTCCTTTCCCTGTTACCTTCCTGCCACAGTGGAAGGGCTCACTCCCATTTCCCATTGGAGATTGATCACTGGACGTAATGGCTCTTGTGCCATTACACTTTCGCCTGGAGTCCCCTGACAAACCTTGGCTTGGTTCTCACCACCATAACTTAGAAACAATTACAAACTTGAAATTCTCCAAAGCTCTAGATCCTCACTTATGCAGAGTGGCCCCTGTAGTACAGGGCTGTTGCATGACATGACCTGGATAACGACCAGGAAGCCTTTAGCATCAGTCTCTGGCATAGGTTAAGACTTACTTAAAAGTGCCATGACTGCTGTTAACACTTTTTATAACAGACTGCTCTCATGCTCCTTGGTTTCCAACCCTCTGCCATCTGGCAGGGTCAGGAACAACCTTCTTAGGAAGAATGATAAAACAGTCTGACTTCAAACCCTTGTTAAACCTTTGTTTATGCGGTACGCGCCACCAAAGCCCACGTCTTCCTTTAAATAGCTCCCTTCCTCAAGCACCTGTAACTCTCCATATTTAGCAGCTGCCCCAGCACCTTCGGTTTACGTGGATCCTTCAGACCCAATTTAGAGCAGAGCCTCTCAACCTCAGCACTGCCTTGACATCAGAAACCAGATCGCTTCCTTGGAGGATTCCTTGGGTTCTGAGGACCTTGAGCAACATTTCAGAATCTATACACCCATCACAAGCCAGGAGTGTCTACATCTCAACCAGGAATGATAACCATCATTACTTCTCCTGGTCTCACCCAAAACATCACAAAATGATCCCTACTAGGGCAAAATTATTTCGTGTTGAGTATCTTTTTTCTTCCAAAACATTTTTCCTGGCACCCCAAAGCTAGGTGGACCCTGAATCTCACAAGCATTTCCCACTCAGCACCATGTGCCTATCTCCCCACACAAGCATATATGAGTTCCTAGAACCCACATGTTCCTCTATTATGTGGAAATAAATAAATGTCAGCTGGATTTAAGGAAGAACCTCGTGCACACCAAACATAAACATGGGTTCCAAGGGAACTTCTTCCCCAAAGATGCATATATGTTGGGGAAGGCTGCTAGCACCTTAAAACTGACAGGCTGTGTTTTTGTGAGGGCATGGTGGAAACGCAAGGATAAGGTCCCATCTGGCTGTGAATCAGAGGTCTGGTGGCTCAGGGCTATTCCAGGGCAGATCAGCAAAGCCTTTCTGAGGCCTTGTTCCCTGTTCTCAAGGACAAGTCATCTCCCTCCCTCATCTCAATGCCACCCTTGTCTTAAGACTTGAGACACATTTGGCAGTGTGGGAATTAATGATATGTTTCTACCTCTGTCCTTTTTGTTCTATCCTTGTGCACATTACTCTCTGCTCCTGCCTCTAGCAATAACATTTCAGACAAAGGGTGTCCCTACAAAATGCAACTTTCACTCATAAAACGGGACTGCATTCCAGGAGACTAGTGTATTTGGAGGATGAGAAGAACTAGTAACAGTTTATTTCTATGGAATCTCTCAGCACTGAGTCCTTAAGAGATTCACATATTAAATTAAGAACGGGGTCACTGATGGCCAGGGATCAATGTAGGCAAAGCTTTGGACCCCAAATATCTAGCTCCTTCATTCCAAAATCTTTACTTCTCCTTCAAGAATTTGTAATTTGGAAAATGCAACATATAGTCTTTTACTATTCAAAACAACAATATGTGCTAGTGGATAAAAATTTTGAAGACACAGACCCCCAACCCTGAACAGTGTGAGGTCTTCTGCATGGACTCGAAAAGCACTTTCCCTTCGTCTGAATTCCAGCTTCTATAATGTTTACAAATTTTTATTAGTGTGTGGGTTTTACAAGCTGGACAACGTTTTTAAAGTTTAAGTGTTTTCACTAAGAACTAAGAAAACAAGCTAACTCATCTCTCTTTATAAAAAAAGAAAGAAGGAAAGGAAAAAAAAATTCTTCCAGGTCCACAAATGGCTGGCCAGCAAGGCAGCCCACACTTTAGAGAATGCGGGGGTAAGCGATCACTTTGGTGCTTAAATACTTTATGAGTTCACACAATAATAAGGTCATGTGACCAAAGTGGCACAGCCAAGACTGACCACAGAACACTAACTGCCTATTAGCAGATGAAGCAACCCCAGTGCTCTCCTAGCAGACTTCAGCAACCCACATCAGCTGTGTCTCCTAAGAGAGATGGTGGTGGAGAAGGAATACTCATTTAACTTCCATTGTTTGCTGGACTCCAGTGACCAACCTCGTATTTCACACTCTGATTGCATATGGGGGAGGGGGAAACTTTGTTCTTGAGGGACCAGATTCTTTACCATCTCCCTCAAAACACATAGAAATACCTTGAATGTCTCTCCAGGAAATTTGAGAGGCAGGATTACCCTCAAACTCTAGGTGAGACAGTAGACACCTCGCCTCATCCCACAAGTGAGGCCCTGAGACCAAGATGGAAAATCTGAGACTCTCAGGGAAAGTCTGACTTTGAAGTGTCTTGTCATGGCCAAGGCCCGCCCCATCTTACATTTACATGGTGCAGGGGGAAGCTTTGACCCAGAATTCTCCGCTTTCATTAAAAATGCACACAAAAATCATTTTGAATTGAGCCCAAACAAACAATCTATTGATTGGTTGCTACGTGCCAACACCATCCCCTTATGGAATATTTGTGTGCCTACTAGAATGAGTCTAGGCACACAATTTTTTTCTAAAAGAAGTACGATGAGGAGACAAAGACTGGTTTAAGGTGTGCCTTTTCTGATAAGTTAAAATTTTAATGAAGGTATGGTTAACATCCAAAAATTAGCAAATGAAGAATTCCAGGCACTCTAAAATGAAATATGGTTTGTTGTAGGTACAGCTTGCTAATACAAAGGCAGAGAGAGGGGTGCCAATCTGTGCCAAGCAGCATGACTTAAGGTAGGAAGGGTGGGTGTGATAACACACACCTATAATACCAGCAAATGAGAGATGGAGGTAAGAGACTCAAGACCAGCCTGTGAGTCAAAGCCAGATGCTATCCAAAAATAACAACAAAAACCTAAACCAAACACCACCACCAGCAGGGTGTTCTGAAAAGACAGAAAGAAAGATCCTGGAAACCTGTGGTGATGCACACCTTCAATCCCAGTACTCAGGAGGCAGAGGCAGGTGGATCTCTGAGTTCAAGACAAGCCTGGTCTACAGAGTGAGTTCCAGCATAGACAAAATTACCCAGAGAAAGTGTGTCTAGAAAAACCAAAACCTAAACCAAACCAAACAAACGAAAACCTCCAAAGTCCCTAGCTAGGCCTTAGGACTAGTAGGATCTCATCCTAGCTCCGCCTACCATCTTGACTTCAGGCAAGATACAAGAAAGTTGTTTCCTCACCGGAGGACTGAAGATGTCATCTATGTACCCTCAAATGTCAGAGTCTCCTCTGCCACCCTTTTTTTGGAGAGCAATGAGGAACACTTAGCAGTCTTCATCGGAGGGACATAATAAAATGTAACCGTGTCCTGGAGATTAAAGGACACGTTACGGAGGCCCTCTGGAGGAAGGGAGGATGGTGAGACCCAAGCCGCTGAGGTGGCTGCTGAGACCGGTGTCTATTGATGAGATAAAGTAAGCCTGGGCTGGGAAGGTGCATGGGGTGAAGAAGAAAGGTCAGGCCTGCAGGATATTTAGAAGGGAGGATAGACAGAAGCCAACACTGGAGGAACTCCATCTGACAGCCAGGTCACCACTTTCTGACCGGTCTAGAGTGACTAATGCGATGTGGCCAAGCTTGATTTCTTTAAAACACAAGTCAATGCCTTCAGCTGAAATTTAAAAGATAGTTTAAAATAGTTCAGGGTGTTAGTTAAAAGTGCACTAGCCTATGAAAACTACATTCTCATGTATTTCCTATTTAACTAGAGAGCAAAGGAATTAAGTAAGCCAGCATTGTCTCACAGAAACACAGTGTAAGGTACAACAGACACACACACAAACACACACAAACACACACACACACACACACACACACACACAAATTTTTCTTTAATCTCTTGGAGCCAGAAACAGGTGTAATTATCCAAAAATATTATTTCATCAATCAATATAAAAACTATTTTCTTTTCCTAGTAAGTTTCAAATTCCAGTGTATTTCAGACTTAGAACAATAACATCCACTCAGACCTGACACACTTCAAGTGCCTAACGGACAAGTGTGGCTCAGGACCACCATAATGAACATCAAAGACTGATGGCCTTGGCCCTGAAGGATCCCTTTGAACAAGGTACTTATTCTAGAGTTTTCATGGGTAGTCACCTGTGGTAGTCACCTCAGGCAGCTAAACATCTGGAGAGTTTTAAAATGTTAATCTAATCACATCTGGTAATAGAATAACAGCCCTGGAAAACTTTCCCATTCTCCTTAAGATAATGAGAAAAGAATTAGGGATCCTGTCTACTTAAAAAAAAAATTGGTATTTTATTTTATGGACATTAAACTATTACTTTTATGCATCCTCCGTAATAAAAAATAATAAAATAAAATACTACTAATAATAATAATAATAACAACAACAACAATAATAATAATAATAATACAAAGGTCTTTTCAAAGTGTTATGCAGACGGCTATCCCATTGCCTAGCTGGCTATCTTCAGAACGTGTCAAACCCTAATGCTGATCCGACTGAAAACAGTCTTTGGCCAACAGGAGTTGCTTGCACCTGGCTGGATTAGCAGTGCTCATCATGGTAGTCAAGTCCATAGGCTGAGAGTCCATCTGCGAGAGTTTGAATCCAGGCACTCCCACATAACAATTGCTTGTTTTTTTATTATTAAGTTAGGGCAGAAAGGGTATGGGGCAGAGACCAGCTCTCACTATATAACCCTACTCTTCCTCTGTCTTCCAACTGCTGAGATTATAGGCTTGAGCCTGCATGTCCTCCCTGCCAGCTGCCTTGATGAAACAGGTAAGTGTTCCGTGCCTCCGTTTCCTCACCCTTAAAAACCGTTGACTAGTTGTTCGTAGGATGGTTGGAAGGATTAAATGAAATAACATATGAAAATTCTTTGGACACATAATCTTCATCTTTAATTTCGGGGACTTATTAAACCCTTCAGAAATGCCAGGGTCACATGTCTCAAACTCAAGCAGGTTTCTGGGCAGCTTTGTACGTCCAAGTAACCTGGCTTCACATCCTCATCTGACCTATAAAATGACACGTTTGTAAACCATGCACGAGCTACTCAACCTGTCTGAGCCTCTGCTTTCTCTCATGCTACACAGGAGGAACATCCCCATATGCTAAGTAAAAATAACAACATAGTTGGGGTCGTTACAAAGTACAGGGGGATTACATTAGGCAACCAGGACGACAGATTATCTGGCTGGTAGAAAATAGTTTTTAAACTAGGCGTGAAAGTGTCTCACGTCTGTTATCCCAACATTCAGGTGGCAGAGGCAAGAAAAACAGCTGCAGGGCTGACTTCACCTCCCTGGGCTATATAATAAAGCCATGCATCGGGAGGGAGGGAGGGAGGGAACACAATTGCTGGTCTCTCCCAAGTATCAGTAGCATTTTCTCTTTTCATTTCTCCATCTGGGCCCACTCGTTGCTTTAAACACATCAGTTTCGGAGTAACCTGACAGACACCACTTCTGAGTGGAATAAAGGTACAGGGAAACGGTTATGACACCGCTGGCTGTTCCAGTGGGTAATAATTACTTTACTAAATCATTCCCAGGTTCTTAATCACCGCTTCAATCCATATAAGCCATGGTAAGCCATGTCAGCTCCCAGCTCTGAGAGCTGGTCTGAAGAGCATGGAGATTTCCTTCCACAGTGATACATCCTCACAAGGTTAGAGGATGTCCCCTGAATATCCTCAACTTCCTTTAAAAGTCTAGGAAGCGTCTGTCATTTGCGTGTGAGTCACCCATGGTGTACTGGAAAGGGCTGGTCAGAAGACAGGGTTTGAGGCTCTGTGCTGGCATTCAACCAGCTGTAAGACTTTGGAGAAGTTCCTTGACCCCTGTGGGTCACAGAGGGAACTTGTTTCCTGGGGTTGCTGTGGAGTGTGTATTTATGTAATGTGTCCTGAAAGGCCCCGTCCTCCTTTACAATGAGACTCTCGAATCGACGTAAGGTGTAGATGTATCTAAACCCCACTTCCTTCCTCTTCCGCTTTGGTAGTGTATTTTTAGATTCGGAGGATAGAAAGGAATTCTTGCTTGCTATCACCTGTGTCTTCCCCTCTCTTCTCACCCAGCTCCTAAGTCAGTAACTAGCTATCCAGACCTCTGAGAGCAGGAAGAGGATGAGGCCAAGGCAAGAAGCCTGGGGCCAAGATGACTCATGGCTGTGGAATCCATTAACAGTGGAATGAATGCTCTCTGCCTTTCTCCTCCAGGTCAAGCTTCTGGGTTAGCAAGGTACAGATGACCGATAAAGGAAACAAGTATTTTTCTCTACAGGTCTGAATTAATTTGTACCTACATACATATATGCACATGCGTGTGCCTTCAGATCTACAGAACACATTCTTCTATAAAACTGTATCAAAACACAAGCCGGCTTGTTAAGAAACAAAAAGACACGATTGATAAAGTATGGTATATTTTCCAGTTGCCTTTTTTCTCCATTGGAGTTTGGTAAATTAAATGTTACAAAGTTTCAAACAGGAGCAAAATGTTAAGAAGAAGGGGCAAATGAGAAAGAGGGAATTCTTAGATCCTGAAAGTCTGTAGGACTGCCTAGATATTGTATTGTAGTGCTAATGGAAGAACACAGGGTCATGCAGATTGTGGGAGGAGGTTAACAATGCCAGAATGTTATGTTAAAAAAAAAAATGGTCAAAAGTCTAAAGCTAATAAGGTTGCATTACATGCTCATATAGAAAACTACTTAATCTTCTGTCTGAGTTGCTCTATAGTTAAGTGGGGCCAGGATAACAGAACGAGAGTAAAGGACCTCAAAGGGAACATTCCAAATACCTTGGGCCTGGATTTTCTCACACTACAGTACATATTAAAATTCTATTAAACTAGTTGCTAATAATTTTCAAATGGCTCATTAGCTCTACCCACGACCTTGGGCCACTACCAATTTCAAACCTTGTCTTCACGTCTTAATCAACAACCTTGGATGGAATCCTCTTCTCGAAATAGCAAATGCATTGTGGGCTGCATAGATGTTCTTTGAGGACTTGTGTGATATGGAACTTAACCTAAAAATTCCCGTCTTCTGGAAAGAAAAACTGAGAGTTCCTTCTCTAGAGAAAGGTAAGAAACTAGATTTTTCTCTCTTGTTAAAAAACTAAAAACAAAAACTTTTTTCTTAAAAAAAAAAAAAAGTTCTCTTTCTCTGTTTAGTAACAGAATGGGTAGATGGATCTCTCAGGAGTCTAGAAAATTCTCCTGCATGTGCTTGATCAACAATGGGAATTCATCCAAAGGGAAAAAGGAAAAAAAAAATTCCAGGAAAATATACCCTAAGCTCTTTGAGATGAATCTGAGAAAACGTCACCTTTTCTGTAATCAGGGTGTGGAGGGGGGAAGAACTCATAGAAGTGATTTCATCTGCAGATGTGATCTATTAAAGGGGCTGAAGACGACTCGGAGAGAGATCAACACCATGAGTTGGAGTGTGCCGAGACCAAAAGGAATGTCCTTTTCTTGGGCTTGGAAGAGAAAATATTTTTCTCTCTCGTGACTGTCTTAACTTCAGAAGCAGAAGCAAGAAATGTCAATACACTCTGAGCTTCTCTGGCTCTCCAGTTCCATTCTTTCCACAAAGAGGAAAGGCAGTCCATTGTGTGTCCCCGCCAACAGGGGGAAGAAGAAAAAAAACACTGTTTCTTAACTTCCAGAGGACACAGATAACCCAGAGAAAACAAAAACAGAGATGGTCAGAGATTATTCTGGAATTAAACATTAGACTTTTTTCTTTTTTTAAGATATCAAGAAAATCTGGGAATTCAAGAAATGTTCAGAATTTCCAGTGGCAAAAGGCGAAGAGGCCTTGTGGTTTGTATAGAAGGAAAATGTTCTTTTCTGCTTTGGCTCTGTTTTGTAGCTTTTTTTCCCCCCCTTTCTCTTCTTTCTTCAGTATCTTTGTTCCAGGGAGAGAACTCTTCTTCAACATGGTGAAAATTCCCATTAACTGTCCCTTTCCTAGAACATCATCATCTCCCTTCTTCAACCAAATACACTTTCTCTTCTGCTTCTGCCTTCCTATTAACCCTCACCAAATTAGCTAAAACTCCTGCATTCTTGTACCAGCCACATTCTTTGTTAAACAAGAAAAAAAAATCTTCTCTCAACTTCAAGGATGTATATTTTAAGGATGACACTTCATCTTCAAGAAGAAAGGGGAGAAAGTTGCTTGGCTCATCTCTTTGTTCGCTGTGCTGGCACGTTCCCAGGCAGGGGAATGCAGTGATCTCAAGATAATTGAACAACATAGTCCCTTACTTGCTTCCTACCATGCAATATTGTTTAGCATGACAGCATGATGCAAGTGACATGTGCTTTTAGAGCAAAGGACAAAAGCAGAGAATGACCTAGAGAATTCCGTACCAGAGCATATGCCCTCTGACCTAGTCACATTTGGCTACCCTAAGGCATTCGCCAGAGCTCTGAAGATAAACCCCGGTGTATCATGGGAAATGGGGATCCATTTTCCCCCCATGCCTCATCTTAAATGGAGTTTAACTCAACTACAGAATGTAAATGTGAAAAAAAACTAGAGCCAGGCATGGTAATTCATGCCTGTAATCTCGGCACTTAGAAGACAGACAGGGGAATCCTCATGAGTTTGAAGCCAACTTGGGCTACAGAGAGATTTCCAAGCCAGCGAGGGCTACAGAGAAAAACAAAACCCATGGCTGAGCATAGACAAAGAACGTCAGAGAGATGCAAATCTAAGCTGCCATATGAGGTAACCTGGTACATACCCTTTAAAGGATTCTGGAAGATATTTTGGAAAACTGCAAGCTAAGAGCTAGGTCATCAGTATTCTTAGAAGGGGTCTTACAGATACTGAATCTATGATTAGGCTTTTTTTTTCCTGTCCACATACGCAACAAAATTGAAGAGGGCACACAGCTTTGTCAAAGCCAAGAAACCCATTTTTACATTCTTCCCTGCCAAAAGAATAATTCTATTACCGTGTTTTGTAAACTCTGGGGCAGAAACTCATCTAAGAATGTTCAAGTTAGTCTTTGAGAAAGACTAGGTTGAAAATCCGGGGAGCGAATCAGAAAGGTAATGGAGAAATGTGAGATCAACATGAGAGGTCCCTGTAACCCAGAATATGGATTCTCAAAGAAATGGTCACACCTATTATTAGTCCAGAGATGCCCTAGAGAGCCCATACCTTAATCACCTGAGTCAGGCAAGTCTGAAAGCATAGCCAGGATGCTGTCCAAGCAGCTTTGAGGGAGTTAATCACCAGCAATTAAAGATGAGACAGTAGCCAAAGAAAATATACCACAATGTAGTACTTCCATGTGGGCAGTAGGTTATACCTGTTGGTGACTGCAGGCATAGCTACTAGAATGTGAGGAATGCAGACTAGGTTTTTCATTTCTGTAGAGCCAATATTTACCACAAACCTGGAAAAGTAGATATTTTCCATAAATTCCTTTTGGTGGTTGAGGGACAGGACATAGATCATCCGTCCAGCATGCATCAGGGGCTAGTTTATAATCCTGACACAGATGAAAAAAATAAATAAATGAAGGAATGAAGGAATGAATGAGAGGGAAAACCAAAGAAGCCTGATGTGCTAGCTTTCAATAACAGGGAAATAGGTTTCCTCTCAAAGTAACTAAGCAGAGTCCAGTAAGGCAAGAACATAGAAATACCAGAGATCAAATCAAAGAGCAGGGCAGGGGGACACACAGCCTGACACCATCCTCCAGCCTAGTTCCTATTTAACCAGGTATCCCTGTACATGTATCATAGCCCATCGCTAGCACCGGTTTCCTATCCTAAAGACCGCAGCATCCACGGCCTGAGCTTGTTAACAATCATAGCCCTCCAAGTTCCCAGAGCACACGGGAGCTAAGAGACACCAGAGCTTTACAAGGTAAATAGGGGGCCAACAATTTTGGAGGCCTCTCATTTAAAAGAGGTGGGGAGGACAGATGGGTACCCGGGGTGGATGTATGGACTTCCACCTTGGTGCCCCATTAGGCCAATACTTTGCAAAACCAGGTGTGTACAATTTGCTTATTAAAGTTCTCACCCTGGGGCAACTGACAAGACGCATCAGTCCTGGAAGACAAGTGCTGTGACCCCAAGGCAAGTTAAAGCACATCCAGAATATTTTAAATTAGAAAGGGAATCTTTTCTGTTAAAGGGAACAGGAATCATTCCACCAAAAATGGGGCAAGGAGGAAAAGGAATTAAGAGTGGTTCCTTCCCAGTTTTGTGTAAAAATTATACCACTGTCTTCTAAAACAGAAACTCAAGGAATGAGAGAGAGGAAAAAAAAAATCTGTATCTATGATTTTGCAATTAGTATTTTACCAGAAGGCACAAGTCCTCCAAGGTTTTAGAACCAACATGTGGTTGCTATTTTGGTTTTCTGAGATAAGGTCTCATTCTATAGTCCAGGCTGACCTGGAACTCACCATATAGGCTCAGGGTATCCTTGAACTCATGATGATCTTCCCACATCAGCCTCCAGAGTTCTGGGATGGCTGATGTGAGCCCTTGAGCCAAAATGCTTAAACACCCAGGTTGCTCAGAAATCTGTGTGGACTCTCTTCCTTGGCTGCTGGGAATATGAGAAACGTGGAGAAGCCAGTGGAAATAGACCACAGTGGCATCACTAGGTCAGCGGTTCTCAACCTTCCTACAGCTGTGACCCTTAAATACAGTTCCTGGTGCTGTGGTAACTCCCTCCTCACCATGACATTATTTTTGTTGCTACTTTATAACTGTAATTTTGCTACTGTTAGGAGTAGCAATGTAAACAACTGTTTTCCAATGGTCTTAGATGACGTGACCACTCTGAAAGGGTTGCTCAACTCACAGGTTGAGGGGTACTGGCCTTGGGCAACTGCCTGATGCTAAAGACACCAAATAAATGAATACATGGATAAACAAATAAACAGTCAAATGGGACAAACGGACATACCTCAGTTGGAAACAACACTGGTCTTTTCTGCTATTATCAGCAGCGTTCATCTCTAATTTGACATTAATGCATTGCTCTACCTGTGAAGTATACTCCTTCCCTGCTAAACAGTAACCCTATTCAGGTCAAAGTATTATCAGTTAGGACTTAGGAGGATAAGCCTGACTTCTGGTGGTGGGGATCCTGGAGGATAAAGTCTACACTTACAGAACAACTATCACGTAGTTCGCATTGTTCTAGATTACCCCAGCCCAGGTTGCCAGGCACATTGATCCTCTATATCTGCTCTCACAGCACTTCATCTCCGGAAATTGGAAAGGCTTCCAAAATTATATTTAATGTCTTACGGGGGTCTGGTTTCAAGACAAATCTCTGACCAAAGATTTTTTTTTCCCCATCTAAATTGATGGACTACATTATGCTAAGGATAACCCCAAAGGGCCTTCTCAATCCCGGCTCTATCATTCTAACTACATAAAATTTATAGATTCTAGTACGCTGTAAAGCAGTCATCTTCCCTGTGAACTTCTTGATCAACACTTGACTTGTCTTATTAAAATAAATTAGTAGAGAGAAAGAAAAGAGTCCGCAACGTGCGCCTGACTTTGCTCAACACCCTGAGAGGTTTTATGAAAGTTAACAACCTCGGCACCTTGGGCAAATCTCTCAAATGTTTTGGATACAAATTCTCTGGCTATGCTAGATTAAATAACCTTCAAGTTTCCTTCTAGTTTCTACACCCTGGTAAGTGGTCGGGGTCCTGAGGAAATACTTTGGTGTGGCACCAAGGTCCTAGTTTAAGTATGCTAACTCTAACCCAGTGGTTCTCAACCTTCCTAACACTGTGACCCTTTAATACAGTTCCTCATGTTGTGGCGACCTCCAGCCATACAATTTTTTCATTGCCACTTCATTGTTATTTTGCTAATTTATGCTAATAATGTAAATATCTGATATGCCCATAGGCTGAGGACCACTGCTCTAGACAATTATGACATCTTTGAGCCTTTTCTCCTTTCCACCTATAGGAAAGAACTCAGTAGCTGGCTGATGTGAGCACGCCAGAGAAAGCAAGTGGTGACAGGCAAAGGGGTCAGCATGTAAGAATGGGCTCTAAGAAGATGGAAGGCATCAGGAAGCTGGGGAATCCTCAGCAGCAACATACAAAGAGCTCATCCTGCTAGCTGACAAAGCCCACAGTGAAGGCCATTACAGGTTCAAACCCCCTACTTACCATCCGTTACCCTGGATAAGTCACAGGGACAAGCCATTCCCAATCAGTCTCTGCTTCCCAATTAAATATTCACTCTCTCATTTGAAACCATTTGGAAGTGGACTGTCTCCAAGAACATCAAGTGAGAAGAAGGTGTTTAGCTAGGGAGTAAATCTGATTTGAAAAGGGACAGAAACTGTGGGGACGTGCCACCTCCTGTCATTTACCCTCTCCCACCCACTCAGCCTTCTCTGCTTGATCTCCACTCTCTTCCAACAAGCCCGGACAAAGCACAGAATCCTCAAAATGAAGCTCCAGGCAGTCTCCAGCAATCAATCAAAACTGGCATGAGAAGTGGAGGCTATCTGCTAACACAGCTGAAGTGGAATAAGCATGGATCACCAAGGCAGGAGACTGCAATTGCTGTTTGGGTTTCCCTAGCTGAGTTTCCTACACAGTGGACTTTGGACCAATCACTTTAAGCTTTTCCAGAGCTGTAAGCAAACTGAGGGGGCTGGGTAGGGTGACTTCACGGGGGGAACATAATGAGGTCACATTACTACAGAGGAGAGGAGCTCCTTCCCTTTCAACCCTCTCTCCCTCTGCTTTTCATAGCTGATACTGCTGTGTATTTGGGGATCAAGGTTGAGAATGTGCTCACAGTCTATGTCTGGATCCTCAAGGCGGCATCCTGGCTTTTATTTTTAAAACCGGGATCCAGTATCCTTGCCAACATGCAGTGGCTTGAATCCTGAGCTGGATACCCTGAAGTCATTATCAACTTTCGAAATAGGCAGCAAATTCGCACAAATGAACAGAAACACTTCAAGCTTTACATTTTGGGATTTATAAAAACGTAGTCAGGAAAAGATAAAGTCTGAAAGGTGACCTAATGAAGAAGCAACTCCTACCACTCTCTTACACCCAACCCTCAGCTCTTTCATTAAGTCATTAATGCTGAAGCAAGAGCCCTTACGCAGCCTGTCAACCTAAGACCAACAACAAACCTACTTCTTGGCTATGTGTTGGTTATTATTTAATAAAACAAAAAGTTCAAGTCTGTTATCTTATTCAGAATAGGCGTCACACACTTCCTAGGCTACTTTGTGCATACTTTACCTTTTTCTGGGGGAACACAAAGCCTCCGTCTATCTAGATGAGGAAACTTCCAAATAGTTATGAGAACATGACTCCCTGGCATCCTCTCCTTCTCACCAAGTGGTTTACATGAGGACAGGGCGTTGGAGTATAGGTGGGAACTGGAAGCTCTCAGGTATCAACTGGGCTCCAAAACACCAAGCAAATCAACATTAGTCCCATGGGCAGGGTGGCCATTTCAAGTTGTCCTGTTCTCAGGTCCTCACAGTCTCGTAGGCTCTGCACCATATGCCTAAGGAGTGACCTCATGCAGATCTCGGCTGGGGAATCTGGAATGGGACAGGATCGTTTGCCACAGTGATCTGAGTCACAGCTCAGCAACATGTCAGGGTTAACAAGATCACATGTTCAGCTGCCACTTAAAGCCTTGGAGGCACTTCAACCTCTTAACTTGGGTAAGCATTAGGAGCCTAGCAGGTAGTGTCCAACTCCTCAAAATAACTTTAGACTATACTCCCTTCTTGGAACTTCTAAGCATGCCAAGGTCATGGCCATGAGCTCCTGGGCTCTGACTCCTACCTTTCTGTTACTAAAAATGACTGCTAATCAGATAAATGTCCTCATACTTCTCCTATAGAGTCCTTCTCAGCTGTTTCTCCTCTTCTAAAACAACATTCTTCCCGTCCCCTATGAAACTCTTAGCACTGCGACAAACAGTAGAGAAGAGCCCTTCCCTGATAACACATATTCTATGGCTAGCTCACTGGATTGTGAGCATGGTGTTTTATGGTAGAAGTGTAATAGTTTTAAGGGCAGATAACATGTAAAAAATAGTAATCTCCCTTATTCTCTCAGGAAGCCACTGTCCAGCCCTGTGCCTCAGTGAGTTCCCTTGTGTTGAGATGAATGCACGGTACATTCTAGGGAGATAGGCTGGATCCACTCATTGCTTTGAAGCAGAATCTTCATCTTCCAAAGTTACCTTTCACCCTTTGGGGCAAGGTTTACTGAACTGGTCCAGTCAAGTCATGCTGCACTAACCAGCACAACTACATATCAGGCATATTATGGTTCCTGCAACGTTTGGATCTTGCGGCCAGGATCACTCAGAAATAGGTCAGTTAACAGTGGCTCAATGTAAGAGAGAACAGTTTCAAACTAGGCCGTTCTGAGGCTTATATGGACCAAGTCCCTGGTTAACAAGTGCTTCCCTTTATTAATAGAAAAGAATGTTTTTACTTGGGTAAATAAGTAGCAATTTCTTTGTACTTAGATATTAATTTAATGTCTTTCCTTTGTTTCTGCCAAATGAGTTAAAATGAAAACCATGGACCTACTTTCACTGATGGTGAATTCTGCTGTCATGGCCTTCGAGGTGTGAGAGATGGGAGCGCGCAAAGGAGGGAGATGGAAAAGACGGGGCTTGACAATGAGTCGCCTGCCACTAAGACACTAGAGCAACGATTCCCAAATGGAAATCATTCATATTCAGTACCCTTAAGGTGCCCTAAAGGTACTATATTCCTGAGGAAGAAAAGAGAGAAGCCTATTATTCCGCAGCTCCAATAACTATCAGCTACAGCCCTTTGCCTGCTTACTGCATGCAAGCCACTCAAACAGACTGGCTGCATCTCTCTTCCTCCCTGCACAATGACAACTGTGCTCAAGGCCAGTGGGACTCTGGGTCCTACACATCCTCTGCCCCAAGCCTATAGCCAACAAACCCAAAAGCCCAGCTTCAATAAATCTTTTTAGTTCTAAGTTCTCAGAATAATTAGAAGATCAACCAAGATTAAAAAATCATAATTTTATAGTGACTTTTAGAAGTCACTAACCTGGGGTTGGGGATTTAGCCCAGGGGTAGAGCGCTTGCCAAGAAAGCGCAAGGCCCCGGGTTCGGTCCCCGGCTCTGAAAAAAAAAAAAAAAAAAAAAAAAAAAAAGAAGTCACTAACCTTTTCCCTGCTAAGGGCATGGGTGGACACACACACACACAGAGAGAGAGAGAGACAGACAGAGAGAGAGAGAGACAGAGAGAGAGAGAAACAGAGAGAGAGAGACAGAGAGAGAGACAGAGAGACAGAGAGAGACAGAGAAGGGGAGGAGGAGGGGGAGAGAGAGAGAGAGACAGAGACAGAGAGGGGGGAGGGGAAGAGAGAGGGAAAGGAGAGAGAAAGAGAGAGAGAAGGGAGGGGGAGGGGGAGAGAGAGAGAGACAGAGACAGAGAGAGATGAGTATACACATGGTTCCTCAAACATCTTCCTTAAGAGCAATGGAGAAAGCTGAAAGGTTCTTCACTACCACTCAGATATCCACAATTAGCAGCCTAGGCCCACAGATTCTTCACATTCTGAAGTTCTTAAAACAAACAACTGCATGTCTGGTATGAAAGTTTGCTCACCAGCCCCCATGAGCACTGCCAGCTCCTCTACCCATCTCAAAGACACTATGGCTGCTGATTCTAGGCACACTAATGAGTCCAAGGAGCCTCAGATCGAGCTCTGAACTCCAGCCAATGTCCAAACAAAAAGATTCATAAATCCCTTGTATAGAATATAAAAATAATAACACAAAAACGAAACCACCTGCCATCAGCCACACCTAATCTAATCCTTCCTGGCAGTGACAGTTCTACTCAGAACACTTCAACACTGAACTTGGTCTTGCTTGCACAATGAATGGACTCATGATACCAGCCTATGTGCAAGGCACTCTGGGAAAACGCACCACCTTGCAGTGAATGAACTAGGGTGACAAGTGGGGATTCAAATCAGAAGTAGCCAACAAGACCTCAAGGAGGAAAATCTTTTCATTTCCATCCGTGCACCATTCGGCCTTCCCCAGCACGGCATCAATGTGGTCCCCTGCTTCGGAAAGGCTTTGACTGTCTGCTACCACCCTCGCCACACTTTAACACATTCTTTATATTAGAATGCGTTCCAGGAAGCATATGGCAAGAGAACTAGGTCAACCATTAACCAAATAACAGGAAACTGCTCTGCAGCGCACACCCTTCAAAAGCTTGCTTAATGAGCTGGCTCTTCAGAATATGTCCTTCAGTCAGGTTGGAACTAACAGGATCCATGGGCTTTTAAATGTGGCAAGGTCACCTGAGTCCTAGAAGGCTTCTGCACATGCTAGACTTTCAACCATCTAAGCCATTGCATTGAAATGTTCAAGAACTGAAGTCAAAGGTTCAGAGAAGAATGTTTTCTGAATCCGCTTGGCTGCCCGTGAAGAACGTCGACTATTAATTCTCCCTGCTTCTGAGCACCATTCTGCCGAATTGATAGGAGATACTATACATTCATCTCTTCTTTGCAGAACATTTCTCTCTGTGTTCCATCAGGCATCTGTCCCACCACTCACATATTCACGATCCACTTGGACTTAACAGGTCGAACGAAGTCTTAGTTTCATTAAGAACTACAAATGCGTTTCCTCTAGAATCAATGATGAGCTGGAATGATTCCATTTCCTTGAATCTTAATTATTCTGGCCAACATTTAGTTGTGTTTCTTATCAGTCACTGGGAGGACTGGACTAGAAGCTACTAGAGGGCAGGCTAGGGATCTCCTATGGTAACAATGTGTGAATCACTATTAGAACTATCTAGCTTAATAATGACCTGAAGGAATGAACATGCTTATAAGCCATCATCCTCAGATCAGTCCCTTCTACAGCTGCCGATGCCCAGTCCTCTTGGCCTCTTTAACCTAGACAGCTAGCCACACATTCTGACTTCTGAGATGTTACATAACATGGGTTTGTACAGCTGGGTGGTTTCCTTTAATGTCAAGATAAATCTTCACTAACATTTAAGGCTGTCTGTCTAGTGGGATTTGTGTCAGCAATCATGGCTAAGAAGAAACAAAGAGATACTACTCCGTTTCATGAATCTAGACCTCTAGATTTTAAAATGCTAGGCTTGGTTTACTGACCCAACATCCACTTTTTGAATATAAAATCTATTCTAGGTATTATGGAAGACATCAGTGAAACAGAGGTTACCATAGGAGATCCCTGACCTGCCCTCTAGTAGCTTCTAGTCCAGTCCTCCCAGTGACTGATACGAAACACAACTAAATGTTGGCCATCAAGGTTTATTTTGCCAAACGTTAACTAATGTTTTCTTTTAAAAGAGTCATTGAGGCTTCAGAGAATGTGATCATAAGGAATAGTACATTGAGCTAGAGGCCAAAGAAAGGGGGATTCTAAGAGACAACAAGATTGTTAGGTTTTTCCAATCCTGGCTAACCACATCTCCCATTTCTGTTCTAGTCTTGGACATTTTCAAGTTTCATTTAACGATGTTAGCTGCATAGGTAGCAGTCGTCAAAAAATAAAACAAACAAAAAACTCATAATCCAGTCTAAAGAACTAATAAATAATCTATAACAGAATGTTCAAGATAATGCAAACAGAGGTTGAGTTACTATTCCTTCTATTTTCAGATTTCTAAGGGGTGCACTGGCTGTTACTACTCTAGAAAAAAAGACATTACTTAGCCTGAAGCCAGGAAGTTAAAAGTTTATCAGTCTCACCAGGGTGGGCTTCAAGGAGCCCCCAGAAGGGGACTTCATGAGCAACTCAAGGGCATTCTAGTTCCAAACCAGACAGGCACAGTTTAACAATGCTCCCTCTGCCTATCATTTTATAAAAATTTAAGGTTGAGAGGAAAGGGAATTGCTATTTTTTATATGCCTACTATATGTCAGGCTCTGCCGGAGAGATTTATATTCATGATCTCATTTCTTCTGCCCATAAGAACCTTACAAAATAGGTTTTCTTTTTCCAGATAAGGAAATCAGGGAATTGTTCACTCAAGGTCAGTCCACTGCTGGCTGCCTCAGAAGCGTAAGATCTTCTACATACATACCACAGTCCTCACTGCCAAGGTCCTCTTTGAAGGGCTCCGGAATGCTGATAGCCAAGGAGTCCCTTCTATGTGGCTTTCCTCATGAGTAACAATCAAAGGCTCCTCCCTCATGAAGGCACACTGCCCCTCCCCCCCCACATAACCTCAGAGACCCTTGCAAGTGTTTCTCAGAGTGCCCACACAGATACTGATTTCTGAAGGCACAGAATCTGAGCTGTTCATGAGATCTGAAACAAGATAAACCCAGTGGGTCCTCCTGCCAAGTGCCTGTCCTTACTCATCAGCTGGAGCATGCCAAGACCTCCCTAGAATGACGTAGGAAAGGTCACCATGGGTGATCCCATACCCCTCAAGATTGCTACAAAGTAACAGCTCAGTACTGAGACAGGCTGATCCTTGGAAGGCTGCCAACGTTGTCTCACAGGAATCAAAACTCTTCAACTCCTTGCCTCCATCAACCTCAGAGTCAAACTCAAGAGGTGTAGAAAGCAGCTGAGTGTCTAAAGGTTAAAGGGCCAGGAATCCATGGATCCAATCTGTCTTGGAGGCCTCATCTTCACTCTGGCCTCTGGGCATTCCATTGTAACTCTCTGAGGAAACAGAATGCTTTCCTTTCCAGGTACCCTGAAGTTCCCACAGCAGTCATTTAAACAGAGAAACACTGATGTGGTTCATAGTTATAAAAGACCCAACGTATGCCATTAATAAAAACTGACTCTGACAGCCACACTCCATAGCAGAACTGCTGGTATGTAGAGCTACTGAACAAACAAACTCCAAGTCCATACTCAGGTTGGGAAATGCAGCTAATTTTAGAAGATCAACTTCAGAAGGGACAAAGTCGGGACTTCCCACTGGCTTAAGGTAACCAGCCCTCACACCTATAGCTAGCCAGCCACATGTCAATGTTTTCTCAGCCCAGGAAAACAAGAGACTGGGTAGCTTCTCCTTTAGGAGCCTAGGATGATAGCTTTTGCAATGCTTCTACGGATAAGTATCTGAGATATGTATTTATTCAAAAAAGATGGGAAAATCATTTTGAGCAGGCAGCAGAAATTGAGAGGGCTCCCAGTGATTGCAGATAAGTCTGCCAGCCCTATTCCTACAGAAGCTCTAGCACACTCCATACCTCGAATGCACACAAAATACAGTGACAGACATTATTGTTGTTGGGGATCACACAGCACGGGGAATCCACTATTCCAACAGTCAGCAAGTTACTCTCTCCTCGTCTCAGACAACTGTACAATCCACTGACTCTCCAGCAGTATGGACTCAAGAATACCAAGGTTCCAGCCTGGTGACCTGCTGTACTTACTTATCAGCCTTCAAGTGTAACAGGGGAAAACAATCTACCCCTCGAATTGTGGACTCCTTCTTTCCAGAAGAACTAGACAGTCCTGATGGCTCTCTCCAGCTACATAGCAATTATGTAATTGCTTAGCTTCTACAGAAGCACAGGAACCATTCCGCAGCCTTCTTACGGACTACAGCTGCAGCACAATGTTCAGACATGATTGCAGCCTTTGAATGGATGGCCAGTCTCAAAGCGGGAGCACAAAGGAACCTACAATGGGATTCCATCTCAAGCACAAAGATAGTCCTGCCTAATAAAGAGCCCTCTCTCCTCCACCCAATCTGTGCAGCCAACTATTCCCTCTGCCTGCCCCCTCCACAAGTGTGGACTGTGGCTTACTGTTTATGCTGACAGGTTCGAAAAGGAGCAGAGACACCAGCTGAGGTTTTGCCATGGACCATACACAAGGTACTCATTTAACACGTAATGTGAAAGTTCCAGGAGAGGACAAGAAGCAAAAGGGGTAGAAAGCATCTCTCTAGGCTTCCTGCACTGGCATGAAATGACTGCTTCCTCTCCTTCTGCCAGCTCCAATCCCTCATGTTGACATTACACATCCTGTACTGTAGATCCACCCCCATGCTGCCGCTTGCCCGGCTGAATTATCTCCTGCGTCACAGCGGTGGTAACAGAACTGCTGGCTCTGCAGACCCGAGAGCACGTTTCCATGCTTAATGCATTCAGCAACTGGACGCATTACCAGTGCAGTCAGGGCGACTGGTTTGTGGTCCTCTCAGCAGCCAGTGCAATACTTGACCTAACCTTCTGCTAACCAGATGGTCTGTTTGCCTCTTGGGACCAAACCATTAAACTTTACTTTATTAAATTCCATCCAAATGTGGGGACAGTTTACAGCAGCGTGTCTGGTTCATCTCCAACAGGGTTGCTAAGACGAAAATGACCTAAAAATAACTGGAAACTCTACTTCACACCAACAGAGAACAAGATCGTTTGGAGTAAATATTTAAATGATCTGCCAGATTAGGAACCACAGCAGAGCTGACTACATGGTTAGTAAACTATATTGTACACACACACACACACACCCTACAAAGGTAAAGACATGAATGAATCTATAGAAAAATCCACTACCCACACCCAGTACCAGGCCCCAGGCCCTTTTAATATGTTGGAAGACACCATCTCCATCATAATCTCTCAAACAAAGGACCTAAGCACAACCTGATAAACAGATCCCACATTCCCTGAGGTTGACTATCTAGGCACAACTGCAGGTGGCCCTGGTGCTCAAAAGATACTTCATGAATGAATGTATGCACGGGTAAAAAATTTCTTTAAATGTAACGACTTCCATGTAACACATCTCACTGCAATGGAGCCATTAAATTCTATCATCAACCCACAATGAGGCATGCAAACCAGGCCTCGGATGAACAGCGAGGAGTAAGTCATCTGCACCAGAGTCGTTGGGTGGCCACTAATTCATCATTGCAAATGAACTGCAGAAGTGGCCACTTACTGGGCACCTGGCAGGGTGCTGGGTGCTTTACATACGTTGTGCCTCTTAGCCTTTCACCGGGAGAATGGAATTCTCTAAAGATAAGAAACAAAACAAGGGGACTAGGAGCCATTAGGACCTGACCTAAGGTTACAAAGCTAGAAAGTAAGGGACAGATACGGGACAACTGTTTTTCTCCATAGTCACAGGTATGCAGGAATCCTGTAACAGGGAGTTTACTGAATACACAGGAAGCTAATGGCCCTAACCTAAGGTCCAAAGAGAGTAGAAAGTCTTTCGTTTTTTTTTTTTCTTTTTTTTTTTTTTCTTTTCGAAGCTGGGGACCGAACCCAGGACCTTGCGCTTGCTAGGCAAGCACTCTACCACTGAGCTAAATCCCCAACCCGAAAGTCTTTCTACTCTCAGTCTTTTACAAGTGCTAAGTATTTTTTGTTTCAGCACCTACCTTTCCCACCAATATTTCTTAGGGAATTAAGAGCGACTATGTGTGTGTGTGTGTGTGTGTGTGTGTGTGTGTGTGTGTGTGTGTGTGTACGTGTACATATACATATACATATACATATACATATATACATATACATATATGGTATATGATAACTACTACCATACCCATGGCTATATCTCTATTCTTTTAGTTTTTGGTCCACCCCACAACTAGCAATTTTCCATCTGGGGCTGGCCAGATGCCTCAGCAGGTTTAAGTACTTGCTGCAAAGCCCAACAAACTGAATTTGATCCCCAGACCCACAAAGTGGAAGATACATGGAACTACATACATTCAGGCACAACCCTCACACATATAAAACAAACCAATCGAAACGAAATTTTTATGAAAAGGATTAATTCCCTCTCTTAGGCTTCAAACCTGGGACAAAAAACTCAGATGCCTAGTTAACATATTAGAGTGGACACTGGCCACCAGATTCTCCCAGCATCCCAGCAGTTACAGGGCATGGCTGGTGCACCCAACCCCCACCCTAAACTCTCAAGCGCAGGGAGCTGGGCTGCTCTTCCTTATATAATCGATCCCACCATTTTGGTCACTTGCTCTCTTTGTACCTTTGGGCCTCTTAGGTGCACCCCCCTCTCCCTTCCCTTCACACTTCTTCCCAATATGGTACAACTCATCGTCTGCCATGTCCACTCTGGCCTCTCCCAGATGTCCCTAGTTATGCTCTCCCACTTATCTACAATAAACCTTTTCCTACATCATGCCTAGGAGCAGTCATGGTCTCTCCCTCTCCCCCTCCCCCTCCCTCTCCCCCTCCCCCTCCCTCTCCCCCTCCTATTCTTCTGGTGCTGAAACCCAGCACCTGTCAGTCATGTACCTGTAGCTGTAATTTTTTAAAAACCTACTTTTAAACATTTTAACCTCCCTTGTAGCCCACCACCTACCAGAGGTTGTGGGAAAGAAAGGATCACGGGGTGGGATGGGGGAAGTGGACCTGTTTAGAAAGGTTCTTTGGAGCAACACCAGTCTGTGTTGCCTGGAAATCAACAGTTCAGTCCACAGGTCAGCAGCCGCAGCTCAGTCTACTCGCAAACACTTCACAGAGGCACTGGCAGTCCAGTTTGGTAGAGTCAGGTAAGCAACAGCGGTGATATGACCTAGCAGAACACCAGAAGTTCTAGGCTGTGCCTCTCAGGGAAGCGAAAATCAGGGAAGACCCACAAGTGTTGCCCAGCTAGCTGTACCAGCAAGCCAAGCTCTGTCTCTGTCACTCCGTGAAATCCTCTTTATACCCGCCAAACATCACGTGTTCTCCACGTGCCTTGCCTCAGCACCTGTCTTTCCTTCACACTTGCGACTGTCTTAGCTGACATCACTCTGTCAATCAGCCCGAGCCCGTGGAAATGGCAAGAAGCCGCAACACACAAGTTTCTCGGTGCATTTCTCTCTGTGGAGTCTGGTCAAATGCAGCTCAACTACACAGTGCAAACTGTTAGCAAAGAATCCTTCATCACGAGTCCTTTCATGCGCTTGCTTTAGCAGAACATCCTTTCACCTGTGTCTGCTTCAGCTAAAGGTTCCTTTACGTGTTTGCCCCAGCAGAACACAATCCAACCAACTTTCCAAAGTTGGAAAGTTTCCACTTCATGTACCTTTCCTTTATATTCTTGTTTTGTTCACTGCCAAAGGTATGCTCTGACCTCTACAAACACACACACACACACACACACACACCACACCACACTAAATAAATGAATGAAAAAATGTAAAGAAAAAGTAGCCTCTCATTTACAAGAGTCTAGATCTCAAATAACAATAACTAAGAACACAACCACTTTCTCAGGTTGCTCTGGACACAGTGTTTAAATGGCAACTATAAAGTTTTTAAATAAATTTTTATAACTAGAAAAAATTTCCACTGACATTTGTCTTTCTGGAAAATTCCAAAATGTAAAAATGAAAGGGTAATTTGTTCTGTGTGTGTGTGTGTGTGTGTGTGTGTGTGTGTGTGAGAGAGAGAGAGAGAGAGAGAGAGAGAGAGAGAGAGAGAGAGAGAGAGAGAGAGAGAGAATGGGTCTCATTGAGCCCAGGCTAGCCTTGAACTCCTGTTCTCCTATCAGGAGATTACGGGCATGCACTACCACACTTGTGTTGGATGATTTGCTTTTAAGTGTGAAAAAATCACTATGCAGTTTTACCAAAGAAGCATTTAGACATTCTTCATCTTTGTTACCAACATTCCCCATACCACCACCACCACCACCACCACCACCACCACCACCATCCTGCCACCAAAGAATGTTCAATGGAGAAAGCAAAGCAGATAAGGGAAGAACCATAAGGCCCAACCAACACCTACCAATGTTTCCTAAGTCTTGAAACATCATCTTGAAAAAGGCACTCTAAAATTAGCCTCCTGTAGCTGACATCTCAAGGCATCTGATATTACAGTACATGAGGAGACCAAGTAGACCTAGGCTGCTAGAGCAGGCATTTGCACAGAGAAAACTCAAGATATTTCTCACCGAGGTCTTAGTGCTCACACTGGCTTGGAGTTCCCTTCCATGGGCAAAGCAACAGAGGCAGCCGACCAGGCAGTGGAAACAGCACAGCCAGTATTCCCCTTGTGGGAAGTACCATTTTCATAGATGGCAAGACATTTTCTGTCAGAATAGTTCAAACAACAGAAGGGAATGGCATCTAAGAGGCTCAAAGAACTTCACATTTATAAACACTGTACCCTTCCACCTCTCCAGGGACCAACCCTACAAGGTGTGCTGGGCAGCCTCTTTATGCGGCAAATGCACTCTGGCAGGAGGAAGTGGCATCGCTGTCAGTCCGTTTACATATTTCTCCACAGGCAGGGCTTGGAAGCTAATGTCTCTTAATTCCAGCACTCAGGAGGCTGAAGTAGGGAAGTCTGCCCTAAGTTCCAGGCTAACCTAGGCTACCCAGTGAGATGCCACAGAGAGCAACAGTAACAACAAAGTTGTGGCCACTGAAATCTTTTTACAGAGACCTAGAACTGCCGCTGGCCCTCAGAGCACCAGACCATGCTGTAGCTGCGTCTCCCTCTGAACAGTTGCCAGCGCTAACTGCTCAGTGGGAACGCCACAGCAAGAAACAGGAAAGTTCAGAAATGGCTGTAGAGGTGAAAAGACACACACTGAGTCTAGGGAACGTGGCAGGTCCCTGGTACGTCACCATTTTGGTTTCTCCATCAGTGAGATGTCAACTATCGTCCATCAGCACCTGCCGTAATCCAGCACTCAGGGACCAGAGAGAAGACTCAGTGGTTAAGAACACTTGCTGCTCTTAGAGAGGATCAGAGTTCAGTGCCCAGCACTACCACCTCTAACTGCAATGTCCTCTCCTGGCTTCCTCAGGCACCAGGCAGGTGGGCTTGCAGGCGGGCACTCACACATACACATAAAAACAAATAAATAATCTTTAGAGAGGAAGGGAAGTTTAAGAGTTCTGCCCCTTTCAGATAAATAAATAAGCCAGGACTCTCATTCATATTTTCTTGGAACCCTCATGGTAGTTTTATCATTACCAATACCATTTGGGGATGGGACTAGGAAACCATGGGATAATTATCCTTCCGTCTTAGGCAGGAAGATACAAGGACAACACGTACTCAAACCATCCAATGTTTGACCCACAACATACCACTTGCTGCAGGGAGTCCCCTGCACAGAGAAGGGAATTTTCACTAGAAAAAGCTGTGATGTGATATTATAGAGACAAAGGGCGATAGATATTCCCTCCTTTCCTCGGCACACACACGCAGTCCAGTTTCCCGGCTGTTCTTCAGTGATGAACTGAGGTCTAGCCACGGTGTACAAATTCCAAGTACACTGCTTTCCCACATAACCGCACATCCAAAGAGAAAGACTGCCAAACTGACCTTCTGGCCCCGTGATTCCGTTTCACAGGCATACCCACTTCTGATAAAGGTGGTTTGCATTGCTAGAAGTCACTGTCTCTGTTCCGGAGTTGGGGCAGCAAATAAAACCGGCTGTGAGGGCATACCCTTGTAGCCTCAACATTCAGGAGGGAGAGGCAGAAACAATAGGAGTTCAAAGCCATCCTTGGCTACATAATGTTTAAGGCCAACCAGGGTTACAGGAGACCATGTCTTAAAAACCAAACCAAGACAGAACACACAATAACCATAGCAATGAAACTAATAATTCTTGTGCTCAGTCTCTATCTACAAAAGATGCATATATATCTTATGTAGCCCAGGTTGGCCTCAAACTTCCTGTGTAGCTTAGGATGACCCTGATCCTTTATCCTCCTCTTCCCTCAATGCAAGGATTATCAACACCAGCCACCACACCCAGTTTATGCAGCGCAGGTAGGGAAACAAATCCACCATCTTCTGTATGATGGATAAACACCGTACCAAGGGAGTGCCACCCCCAGTCTGATGTTCTCCTGAAATTACAAATACACTGACACTGAGTTTCATAAATTTGGGGAGAAACAAGGAATGTCATAAAAAGTTCCCCCTCTAGAGTTCCTCAGACCTTACTGTTGGCATGACATTATTTACAAACAAATGGTCCTCTCACTTTAAAAGTCTGCCTTATAAAGAGCACCGTATCTTGTCAGATGAAACACATTAAAGCTGCCGACAGGCTAATATGCTACCAAAAAAAAAAAAAAAGACCAATCTGGCCAATTTTCAAATTTTTTATGCTTCAAGAATCTCACCTGCTAGTGTATTTATCCTTTTATGTCTTATCTAATGTTTAAAATCTTAAGAATATGTTTTTCTATAGAAGCCAAATAGAGTGTGCATGGTTTCGAGCAACATTACACTGATATAGGCCCTTCTATGGAGGAAAGGAAGTGATCATGGGAGGGTCCACAAGAGGGGGGACATCAGGGATGCCCCGTCCAGTGCCAGGTAAGATCACAAAACACTTACCTGTGTGCTGGGGTCAGCTGTGATAATTGCAATTGAGTCTAGAAATGGGGTTCTGAATATAATTATTGTGAAGTAGCAATTGGGCAATCACAACCTAATTAAGCCCACTGACTAGATTATCTTGTTTTCCCTCTAATAATCACATAACATTTAACACTTGCTAATTTCAGGACCTATGGGTGATGTTCATTCATGACTAACAAGCTGCAGCCATGGTCAGAAAGAGAACGCACCAGTACACAGGGCACCAAGTCAACCACAGAGCAGGGGTGGAGGTGTTGGCCAGCCAACATCTGTTCTTCAGCATCTCCCCACTTCTCGGCCCCACCAAATTACCAATTGGAGGCAAAGCCGTGGGGCTGAAAGATTCACTGAAGTGACAAGTGGCTTAAGGGACAGAACTCCTGTTTTCTGGAAACCACCCTGGTTCGTGTCAGCCACATGGTGTGCTTTTTCTTAAGGATAAGGTAAAGTTGGTTCTGTCTTTGAAAATGTAGTTTCCTTTCTTTCTTTCTTTCTTTCTTTCTTTCTTTCTTTCTTTCTTTCTTTCCTTTCTTTCTTTCTTTCCTTTCTTTCTTTCTTTCTTTCTTTCTTTCTTTCTTTCTTTCTTTCTTTCTTTTTTCTGCCAAAATAATGGCTAATTCCTCTGCTAGGCCTTCGTATATAAGCTTTACCCTTTTGCCTCCCTCATACATGTCCCTGAGCACCCCCCCCCCATCTCTCCCGAGGTATAGGTTAAGCATGTTCACAAATCGAGCATCTCATGCCCAGTTGTCATGGCACCCAGGGATACATTGACCCAATTCACCTTGGTTTCTTCAAAGCAGTTCCTAAAGGAAACCTGGGTGGGCTCCTCTCCAAAGAATTAAAAAGACCAAAGAAATAAGTTGATTGAAGACTGGTCTTTGAGATAGGCTGAGGTGGGAACAGTCTGTTGCAGCTGAGTCCTAACTCCTCTCCATTAGAAATTCTCCCCAAAGAATCAGATGCTCTGCTGTAGTTTACTCTCTTCCAGGGTCTCTCTACATGACCCTGGCTGCCCTGGAACTCACTATGTAGACCTGGCTGGCCCCAAACTCACAAAGATCCGCCAGCCTCTGCCTTATGAGTGCTGCATCTCAAAGTTCTTTATCGAAGCAAACAGTCATTTGGGAATTGGGAATGTAGCTCTGTGGCGAAGTCCCTCTCTACCATGTACAACATCCAACAATTTATAAAGGAAAAGGAAACAATGGCTTGGGTAAGACTGACCAGTAATTATTTTAATGATGCGAAAATGGCCTTTCCTCATGCACTTTAGAAATAGGGTATATGTTTACCTTTGTATAGAAGTTGTGGCTAAGTATCTGTCTGGGCACTACAGTTCTGATGAACGGAGCCACAGCAAAGATATCATAAAATTATAACTAGTTGTTTGGGGGCTGAAGAGACCAGTCAGCCATTAGTGTCCAATAGCTCATCTCATAGAACATCCACGGTCCTGATTATGTTAGCAGTGTATGGGCCACCTCCATCTCCATAAAGGACAGCACTCACTCTGTGAAGAATATCTGTGGTCACCTATAAATACCCTATCTATATTATATGGGAACAGTTCAAGAAGGGGCAAACAAGACCATAACATTCATTACATCTCTATGGTCTCAGTAGAGAACATGCTGACCATTACGGCAGCAGGGAGTAACAGTACCCACACTTTTAAGAGAATGGGCCCCATTCACAAATGATCATTTGCTCATTTTCAAATGTCTACATGTGTAAATTCTGATAATATTCTGATAATCAAAGCCAATACTGAGCATAGATATCTCCAAAAGGGACTCTCAGAGACAGACACATACCTTGTCTGTCTCCAATTCAGGTAAGTACTTGTGTTAAAACTCCATCTGTAATAAGTACTTTAATGAGTTTGATACAGTTTAAAAATGTGTACTCCCTCAAGTGACTCCTACAAGGTCTCTTTTGTAACTCAGAGGACAAAGAGGGTGCTCTCGGTGAAACACTTTCCCTCGTTATTGGAGTGGGCTGCCTCTCTCCTCTTAACCAATACATTACAATCAATCAATTTCCCACTATGTGCAGATTCCCTTCCAGAGCACAAAGACTCCTGGCTACTGGAGGAGACAGAGCATGAGGCACATAAGCTATTAGCATATAGGTCAGGTCCTATCAGCCGAGAGCCAAGGCTTTGATGGACGGTAACTCTCAGGTGAACTCTGGTTCCTTTACTTCTTAGCTCATGACCCTGGGCAAATTATCTCCCTAACCCTTGGTTTCTTCCACCACATGAACAATCCCTAGTTAAACAAATGTTACCTGGTATTAATATCAACTGTGAGCCCAACCAGGAGGAAAATAGCATTTTGAAGGTTTACAAGGTACTCCCGTGCTGAATAGGAGTTGGCCAAATTTTTTTATGACGCAATCATTTTTACTTGGTGTCATTTTCACTCAATATTAGGACAGACACCATTCAACGGACAGCAGAAAGGGGAGAAGCTTTTGTAGCTGAACCCTGACATTCAAGTGAAAACCCTCTCCCCAGAAACACCCCCTCCCAGTTACTACTGTTAACTAGTTAGTAATTAACAGTCTTCAGAGACTATCAAGATTGGAAACACAGAAAAAAAGAAGAGATTCTGGTGTGTAAGTGATTATGCGAAATCTTTACATGTTCTTTAGCTGCTGTCTACCTTAAGATGGCTTTATTCTGTAGCCCGGAGTCCACATTTTGCCCTAACTGAAGAACTCCTAGATGAGCTCCATAACCATCTCTGCTGAATGACTGTTGCTCAGTTGCTCATTAATTGTTGATAACACAAAGGGATGATGTAACCAGGGATGAGAATGGCTAAATATCTTGCACTTCAATGGCCTGGTTCAGGATTTTCAAATGCTGGGAAGTAGACTGGTTCATCAGCCCGTGATGAAGCAAATGGTTTAACCCCCCAAACTGGACACCAGGCAGTGGTCGTGGTCTACTCTTTTCCTCTCTGAAATAAGCAGGTCTTTGTTTTTTCATCCCTTCTGCTACCCAGAGCGTGGGCTGAGAAGTGCTATGGATAACCTTAGCGGACTATCACATTTTCTGCCCATCAATAATGCAGCTATTCGCTACAGGGCTCCAGTCTCTGCATCACTCATTTTCCAGGAAAATCTGCAGCAAGCCTACTTTAACTGGTTCCCTCAAGTTTCCATCTGCCCTTTATCAAAAGGGCTGCGACTGTAACCCAGAAGTCTCATGAACCGTCTTCCAAGTCCAGCTCTAAGGTTTTTTTCCCAATACAAACTTACTATAGAGCCATTTGGGTCTTAGCCATTGATCTTCCTATTTCACATACAATGGGTACCAAATTACAAGGTCTTTCTCTTCCCTGCCTTATTGTTTTCTTAAGAGCAATGCCTTACTTCCCAGTGGACAATCCTCTTCTAGTTTGACTTGTCAATTACTTCCCTGCCTCCCCGTCTTTTTTCCCCTTTCCCATCCAAGCAGTCTCTCTCTTTCCCAGCAAATTTTCACCATATAATTACAGCGATGCTTTAGCCTACTTTTCTGTTAGCTTAACAACCCTGTCTATTTTCTACTTGTGCTGATGCTACTGTTTGCTTTTCTGACAAGCTAATCCACGTATCCTTTCAAGGCCTAACTTCCCCTACCATGATAGCAGCTGGATCTCTAATTCACAGGTACCTTCCAAAGCTTTTCATTAGCAACAGAAATGAGATGGTTTAGAAACCCATTTCTTAATCTGCAGGTGAGGACTGGAACCTTTGTGTCGCACACATCTTTCAAGTATCCCACATTGTGCCACTGCACAATTCTTTTCTGAGTACTAAGGTCCAGTGTGATAGGCACATTTGCGGTGTTAACAGGGAGAAATGTGCCCTCTGAGGTAACCAGCTCCCAACTTCCAGCTCACCCTATGCCCCAAACCCTGCCTTTGGCATTTCCCAGCTAGAGAGAAGCACTCAACAGACATGAGAAAAACTGAGGAAGAATGGCTTTGCCTTCTTACCCCTGCACAGGGAAGAGAAGGGAAAACCAGAAGGCCTTAACTTGTGTTCTGGTTCAACTGGCCAGACGAGGGCTTAGGGAGTGAGTTTGGCCTTCCCCAGCTGGGCTCTGTGGCAGATAAGCCTCTCCACAAATCCTGGGCTTAATTACTTCTGACACAGCCAGCCTACCTGGGCCTCCAGCTCCTTTTATGCTCTAACCAATATGAATCCAAGTCTCTGCTTATTCCCCTGGGGGCGAATGCTTACACAGTGATCCTAACACATTTAATAAGGATCCACTGGGTCCATGGGGTCCTGGGAACTGTTTCTTCATTTTCCCTTTATGGATTCTATTCAAAGTCTCCTCCAATGCCTAGCAAATAACTTTCTGAATTACACAGTCCTCATCTTCAAATATTTCTTTAAACAAGTAAAAACCCTACCAATCCTTTCCCCCTGGGAGCAGGTCCTACCCTTTGAGCGAAGTTGGGTTTAAGTGTGGACAGGTACACATTAAGCGTCTTATTACTATCAAGAAGCAACACGCAGTGATCTGAACAGGCAAACACATGAAAGAAAGGAAATCAATACCAAAACACCCATGGGCTTGGCATGGAAAGGAACCTTCCCTCCAACCCTCCAGGAATAACTCAGGAAGAAATGTGTCCAGCTAGGAACTAGGAAAGAATGCTTTGAAGACCTCAAGCAAGATGGTCCCTGGAAGACAGGGGACAGTAGCTGCACCTTCTCCTACCACATTACTCTACCCACCCAACTGCCCCAATAATCAACTTTGTGTAGGAGCCACCCATCTGAAGACTTCCCAAATTTTCTGATGCATCAACTGCAGAAGACTATGGTCCTTGGCAAGAAAATCAAGTTTATGACAGCATGTCCAAGCAGGAATTGTAAATCTAAATCACTTCTGAAAGATTTCTTGTTAATCAGGTGTATGGTTCAAGGGGGACAGAAATTCAGAAGAACTTCTGAGTAAGCCGCAGATTCCATCTAGATTCATAACAGTCCACTTTGCTGTATTTGGAAACTTCTCCTGGGTCGCATAAATCCAGGAGACAGTTCAACTCTGATTATCTTCTTTCCAGTGCCCCCACTTCCCCAACCCTAAACTTTTTTCTTCTTCCTTTAACCCTGGCATGCAAACCATGCCGTTTTAACTTCTTTCCTGTTCTCCCAGTTCTTCTGGAACATTTTATTTTCGACAGTCAACTCATTTGGAGGAGTGCCACACTGAGGTTCAACTGTTTACAGCATTAACTGTGTTTCTGCCAGAAGTCTCATATCCAGTACTACCATCTCCAGGCTGCCTCGTAGATTAAGAATTTATGCATTTGTTTGGAAGAAGCTTAGAAAAGTTGGAAACTTCCAAACATCACTCTTCTTCCTTACAAAATTGCTTGTGCCTGTCCAAGAGGAGACAGACATGGAAACTCATCTCACCCTTTCCAAAGTACCCTGCCCAAGTCATTTGAATGATGTTTGACTGTTTACTGAGGGAATGGGAAATAGCCACTGATCTGCAAGAGAGAATCAGGATTCAAAAATATACACAGAAATCATTCTTTCTTTTGAATGAACAGCGAACACTAGAAATTCACCAGTTACGACTGGATTTCACGTCTTGACCATTCATCAATATTACAAAATGGCATGTCCGAAAGCAGCCCATTTGAATTTGCACCATGTTGCAAAACAGAGCCTCAGAGTCCAATTGTGCACACTTTTGCAAGTGGCAATAGACCCAGACAAATTTCCAAAGAAGGGCATTGGAAAAGCACTTCTAAGCCCTGGATGATAGAACTAGAGAGGAAATCAGAAAACTTAAAAGAAAAAAAAAATACAGCTAAAAACTCAGCAGCTAAAGGTTCACTAACAAAAATGGCTCTCTGCATCGCTAAGTAATACCTCAGACCCAAATCCTGACCTGTTAAATCCAACTAACACCAACCACACATTCCGGCTCCTGTCCTAAAGACTGCAGAGTATCTCCGAGGTTGTGCCTGGTGAGACAGTTATTGCACAATGACAACCATCAAAGTCTGTTGGGGTAGTAGAAAGGGCATCAGGCTGCAGTCATCCACCCGGCCCCATGCTCCAGCTAGGCCAGCCTTGGTCACACCTGAACTTTCTGACCTTATGGAAGTCACTTCATGCCCATGTGCCAGTTTCCTCTTGGGTAAAAGGAGGGTAATGAAAGGTCTCTAAGGTATAAAAAGAAAAAAAATCTAAGGTAGAAAAAATACCTAACTTCTAAGCTGGAAGTTTTGTCTGGTGAATATTAACTTCTTAATAGTCGTCACTTAAAACGTAAATGTCCTGTCAATTTTTAGTGCCTTCCATGTTAGTTTCTTCTTGGGAAATAATATATTTTTCCTGTCACTCCAAAATCCTCAGTTCAGTCTCCCCTACAGTTCTTTAATAGTCCACAAAATGCCTCTTTTCCTTTCTTTCTTATTATTTTAAGCAACCTTCCCCAAACTGAGACTCGTGCTATTAAAAGAGCTTAGAGTTTCCCATTTCCTTGCTAGGGCTAAAATTAAACTGTCCATTCCTTAGGGCCCCACATAACATCTGCCAGATGTCTTGGCATATCACACAAGGAGAGAGGAATTTTCTTTTAGCATTATCTATTCTCCTTTTCTGTTTCCTCATAATCAATTAATAGGTCACCAACACTCAGAGAATGTTTCTCTCAAAGCCATCAACTTCAGAAGCACAGGACTATCACAAGCTCTTGTCACAAACGTGTACACATATCACCTGGCAAATGTCTCGGTTTACTGAATTTTGTCTGTAGACCAGGGAAACATTCCTTCCACTCTTTATCCCCCTTTCCTGGAACCACAAAAGTTCTGGGGATTGAACTTAGAACCTCAGTATACCACAGGGCTACAGCCCTAACCCTCACCCCAACTTCTTTTGAATCTGCAGTTTCCATATAGTTTCAGACACACAGTCACAGCCATGTAAATCTTCTGAGATTTGGATTACTTGCTTATGTGCTTCTTAATCCATGCCTGTGACAGTATGAAATAGCACTTCGCTTCCCCAGCTCCTCTGGTCCCAACTTAAAATACTCAACCCAGGCCCGTCGATTCTCTTTTGTGTAACACAGTGAACTGTACATCTGAAAAATACACATATCACGAAGATAGAGGCTCCCTTACCTAAAACTCTCAACGTCAGGAATGACTAAAGGAAGACCAGACCCTATGAAACTCAATCACACATGAAACAAGACTCATGCTCAAAGCAACTTTACCCTCCCCATCTTTGAAGAGAACTGACCATAAGTGTTCTAAAGCCCATTAATAAAGTTGAATCCCTACCTCCTACTGTCTTCCGGCAGACACATTAGGGAAAATGGACATGAAGGGGTTTTTTTTGCCCCACACCTAAAAGTTGTCTCCAACACCAGGTGGGGTTGTGGTAGAATAAGAAGAGTCCTATGGGAATGGGGTCAACACATCATATATAAAGAAGAGATGTATTAGTGAATTATGATGACCCAATAGCTATCTCTTGTATGGCAGGAATAACCCTCGTGGACTTGACGCCTCACATCAAAAATGATCTCTGAGCTTTGAGAGCAAACCAGACTGTTCCACCTGACACCATTCTTTATTCCTTTCATGACGCTTAATCCAAAGTGCTTTTCTCAATTCCAGTGTGTTGGTCTAGGAGAAGAAAAAATTAAGAAACTGTGCCCTTAAAAATGTTGCGGGACCTCCCACATTGATTAAAGACGGAGCTCCTGGAAGTGCCTTTTAGATCATCAGAATATATTCTCAAACTCTAAAATGCCTGTTAGGGGCCTCATTCCCGCACTCCCCCCCACCCCAATTTCCAGGTACATTCAACTTTAACACTCTCTGAGAAGACACCAAATCATTTCATTTTTCAAGGAAAAAAAATGAAGTGAGTCAAGGTTCTGTAGGGATGGGCAGTTTTTCACACCCCCCCACAACACGCTAAAACAAATTGATCACTTGCCCCAATATTAACAAGTATAAAAAGATAGCATGAAAGTTTGTTTCAAGATCAACATATTTATGTTTATATAAACACGAGCTAATTAGACGCAAAATTA
Organism: Rattus rattus; assembly: GCF_011064425.1. Taxonomy (NCBI): domain Eukaryota; kingdom Metazoa; phylum Chordata; class Mammalia; order Rodentia; family Muridae; genus Rattus; species Rattus rattus. Next base: position 96,570,423 of record NC_046154.1, read on the forward strand.
TCTGATAATTACTTGCCCAAATAACTATCTACTGCATGTAAACTATATATATATGCATATATATATATGCATGTGCTGAATATGTAGCATTCGTATACGCATTACCAAACTTAAATATAACATGAGGACTTAAAAACCAAAGCAGCCCGGCCAAAAGATAACATTCTAAAATGAAAATTAAAAGGTCTGATTCCAAGCAAGATTTTTTTTTCTCCCCCAAGTACTCTTGGAGAAGCCTAGGACTTTAATAAAAGGGGCAAAGATCTGAACACCGTATTTTTAAATGAGCACACACATCAAATGAAAACCATACATCTTCATCTGTACAAACAGGGTTTTACTTCATTGACCATGGACAATTATCAGCTAAAGAGCCATGTATTTCCCTGTCTCCCTTCACACCCCTCTGAAGAACAATAACCCTCAATTAATGACACAACAGTTTGGTTTGACAAATGTGATGTTGTCATATACAGCATTGTGCATTTACTGAGTGACATTCCTACCAGCTCCTCAACAGAATATAATTACATCTGGAATAAAAAAAAAAATCACTTCAATATGCACAAAAAACACTGTAGACAGAAGGAACTTTTCGTTCAAAAATCTGACACATAATGAGAAAGCAAAGCAAGAAGACGGCTGGTGCCAGTGGCTCACCAATGTGCTCCTTCCTCCTGTGGAAGCTGGTACCTGTCTGCATTTCTTCTTAGTTGGACGCGAGGTCCAATTAGTCCCCTTAGAATCTTAATTGGTTCTGAACCTCCTCCAAGTTTGCATCCCTCTGTGAGACCTTCCTCATCTATCTATCTCCAATAGGCCATGTAAAATTCTTCCAACATCTTCCCTCACCCTCAAGATGGCTACCTTAGCTAATGGAAAAGCAACATCTTCATGGTTGGCTTTTGTAAATCCCTAAGCCTTTTAGAATTCAGTTCTTTCCTTGGGTCAATTACATTCCATCTCTAGAACTAATCTGTGAAGGGCTCCACATCCATGTGTGTGTGCTAAGGTAGGACTGGCTCCTGTTTTCAAACCACCCTCACAAAATGTCTTCCTACCAGATTAATAAATTCCTCCAATTAAAAAGGTTAAGATACCTGGACATAAGGTTTTCTCAACTGACACCATTTGTTTCCATAGTGACATTGTTAGGAAGACATAATGATATTTCTGAAGATTTACAGTACTGGAGGACACAGGAGGGGGGAAAAAAACCAGCAGAAGGAAAGGGAAGAAGGAAGGAAACAAAGGAAGCAGGAAGGCCTAACACTCGAATGGAACGAGCAGCCTGAAGAGGCATGGAGAACCTGAAGAAATTGCCAGGCTCAAGGGTTCCTCTGAGATCTGGAAGGAACGTATTCTATTCTCTCTGGCAGAAATCAACACAAACCAGACAATAAGGTCTTTCAATGCATCAGACTGATGATAACCAAGCCTCAGAACTCAGAATAGGGGGGAGAAAAGCTCAGCTTAGGGCCACCAACCATCCTCATACTGAGGAAATAACATTTCCTGGAGACATTCAGGAGACTTGGAGCACTTGAAAGTTGTGAGAAGATCTTTGTGGAAATGTTTTAAGGTTTTGCCTTGCCTTTCCTGAAGGAGGTCAAAAACCCTTCAGGTCCATTCCAAAGGAGGAAAAAAAAAAATTCCAAAAGTTTACTTTAAAATGGAAACAAACATCTCAGTAACTTGTGAAGGCACCGCTTGGGTGGAAGAAAAAAAAAATCTGAGGAACCCTTAAAAGCCCTAATTTCCTTGCTTAATGAATAGACAGTGAGGAACCACCTCAAGGTCTCCCTCTGGAGAGGGAGAAGGAGCAGGCTGGAAATGCTTACTCCTTCAGCCATCACCAACAGCTTCAAAATGGAGCCATCCATAATTTTATAAACACTTCTCATCTCAGCTTTGTCTCCTGGAAGCCTGCTCTCCTCCATTTTCTGGTGGAGTTACAGAATGACAAGGGTTACCTGACTCAGTTCCCAGCTCTCAACCCAACTAGTCACTTCCTCCCCAAACCTGCAAGCAACCTCCAGAAACAAAACCAAAGCAAGCCAAACAGCCAACACAGACACTCAGACACAGCCCCCGGGAGCCCTGGAGAAAGCCCCAACTGGTTGGTCTTTCCCCATCCCAGGCGCATGCTTAAAAATGAAACTTTTTTCTTTTCTTTTCTCTCTTCTTCTTCTTCTTTTTTTTAAAGGTTGGGGAGGAATATAAAAGGAACTCCAGGCAACCTCCTCCCCTCCCTCTCTGTAGGTTAGGAGCCACAATGAAAAGAAAACCAGGGTTCCTTCAGGGATGGTGAACAGCCTGGAGAATGAACGTGAGAAGGAGCTTTGTGTTTTGGAGTCTGGACTGGAACCAAAGCAGACAGCTTGCAAATGGAGGACAGGGAGATAAAGAAAGGGAAAGAGAGGGGCTGCTCCAATGGGGGCGGCTGAGGCTTCCCCCCGTGCCTGGAGGGAGGGCAGACCCCTGGGAACCGCACCAGGAGTGAGAGCCCCCCCACCCCCACTCCAGGCCCCTGCCTTCCTTTCTCCCAGCCTCAGAGGAGAGCCGAGCGTGTGTAATGGCTTCTCCTCTCCAGAAACCGTTGTCCTCCTGCAACCGACGCTTCTGAACCTTCAGCCTAGAGACAGCTCCTTAGCTGTCCCTCAACCTGCGCCCCCACCCGGCAAGCAGCACCCCCCCTCTCGTTTGTCGCCTCTCTCCTCCCCAGTAGCAGCAGCGGCGGCTGCTACCCCTCGACACATCCAGACCCCTGCATCCCAACTTCGGAGAAGAGAGAGAGAGAGAGAGAGAGAGAGAGAGAGAGAGAGAGAGAGAGAGAGAGAGAGAGAGAGAGAGAGAGAGAAGGGAACCAAATACCTGGGGAAGAGGGGGTGCCAATCCACACGGCTTTGCCATCGGGCAGGGGACAGGCAGACAGAGGAGGGGAAAGGAAGCAGAGGGACAGAGAAAGAAAGAGGTCAACCCGCTCAGGTCGGGGCCGCTCGCACTGAGCGCTCCCTCCTCTGACCCCTTGCTCGCTCCCTCTGGCTCGGGCTCAGGTCTCTCCTGGCCTCCAGCCCTCCGCCCCCCTTCTCTGTTCCTACTCCTGTCCCCACACTCTGAGCATCCGTCCTAAGCCTCCAGCTCAATCCTCACTCATCTTTCATTTTTTTTTCTCTCTCTTCTCTTCACAGAACTACACGAAATTAATTAAGCCACAGGGCTCGCCACCCCCCCCTCCACCCCAAAGCAGAAGGCAGAAGGAGCAGCCAGCAGGAAAAGCACAGCCACCTCCACAGCTACCACCACCACCTTCTCCTCTTCCTCCTCCTCTTCCTCCCTAGCTTCTTCTCCTCCTCTTCCTCCTCCCCCAGCTGCTCTCCCTCCTCCCCCCCTCCTCCTTCTCCTCCTCCTCGGTCTCTCTTTAGCTTCTTCTCCTCTCTCCTCCTAGCCAGCCCATGCAGGGGACTTCCTCTCCTCCCCGTGCCGCCAGCCCTCCTTGGCCGAATGAATGAGCGCGTTTGTGCCTCCACCGCCCCGCGCTCTCCTCCCCGGAGCACTCAGACCACCCCGGAGGTGGTGGTTAATTGCAGTAACTTACAGAAGAAGCGTCCCGGCGCCGGGAGGTGCTTCGGGTTCTCCAGCCCCACCGCCTCCTTATCCTCTTTCTCTTTCTCCTCTTCCTGCTCGGGTTATTGTTGTGGAAGTTGTTTGGGAGTCTCATGTGCTTCTGCCGGGTCTCAGCAATGGAGGATCGCCATCTTCCCTGCCTTCCTCGGCTCCTCAGACTCGCTGCAGCTGCAGATGACCTGAGATATCCGTCTCTCTCCCCTCTCCCTCCCTCTCCTCTCACTCTCTCTCTCTCTCTCTCTCTCTCTCTCTGCTCTTCTCTCTCCTCTCCTCCCTCTCCCTCGCGCGCGCTCTCTCTCTCTCTCCCTCCCTCTGTGTCTCTCTCTGAATAATGAGCAACCAGAGGGAGAGAGAAAGCAAGACAGAAAGAGAGAAGACAATCTTCTCCTGCCACACAAAACGCCGGAGCACCAGGGGGTGCGCGAAGCCTTTCTAATAACAACAACGTGCAGGAGAGAGGAAGGGAAAGAAAGAAATAAATGAGAAAAGGGCTGGGAGAAAATGGGAAGAATTATCCAAGAGCTGAAGAAGCGCAGGAGAAGCTGGAGGAGATGCTGAAGCTGCGACTGCTGCCCACCCCCCTCCCGCGCTGAACCCCAGAAGGAGGCAAGGTGGTTGCAAAGTTAAGGCTGGGACATTGTCTTTGTCACTCTGAACAACACAGAGCCAGGCCAGTGAGATGTAAGAGGAGGAGGTGGCGGCGGCGGCGGAGGAGGAGGAGGAGGAGGTGGTGGTGGTGGTGGAGGAGGAGGAGGAAGAGGAGGAGAAGGAGGCAAAGGAGGTGGAGAAGGGGAAGAGAGATGAGATGAATAAAGACCTGCGGAAAAGGCGGTGCGAGAAGCGGGACCGCCGGGTCCCAGGCGTGCGCTCTAGGATTCAGGAGGCGCCCGGCCTCCCTGGTCAGAGGAGCAAGCCCCTAATGGGGACCCCGAAGCGCTCGCACCATCAGCTCTGCCCCAAGCGCCCAACCCCGGCTCCAGAGGGTCCCTCAAATGTATCCATCTAGAGGCCAATCTTTGCAAAGAACTGAAGGTTGCAAGTCTAAACCCAGATCAACCACGTGGGGCTTTTTAATTCCTTTCCAGCTTTCAGTGTATCTTCAGTGAAGGGCTCAAGTTGTCCATTACTGGCACGCATTTTTAAGCCTTCGCCCTCTAAAGGCTCATTGTGCGTTTTATATCTCTTCTGATTTGGAAAGAAGAAGGAACCCATCATTCTGATCTAGAAGCTACCACTTTCTTTTCTGAACTTGTGAAATGTTTTGACGGCGCACCAGAGCTGGGGGGGGGGGCGTGCTTAAATAACTTTCCACCCTCACGCCCGGTGTTGTTTGCACATTGTTTGCACTTTCCGGCTGATCATCTAAAGGCTTGGAAAGTAACAATCATCGCTCCTAATGATAAGGTGCCATGGTGTTGAAGACAAGAGAGCCAAACTGCAGCATCACACCTTGAATTTTTATTTAGTGTAATTTCCCCCAAAATTGTCTGTTCAGGACGAAGCTTCTTCCAAGAATGGTTTTCCACCCCCTCTCTCACCAGGTTAAAGATCCCCTAAGGATGGTTAATGAGGGGAACTATGGTACCAAAAACAAAACAAAACAAAAAAATAGAGAAGAAAAAAATCAATACAGCAAGTCAGGAGTAATCGAAGTTCAAGGGCATGAGTTGGTGGAACCATCTCTATTTCTCAGATCCTCTAGTTGGACATCAACAGCCCCAAGAGAGAAAAAGCACGCAGCACGGCGCGCGGGGCAGAGACCTTAATTAAAGTTTCTTTTGTCCGCCTCTGAATTAGGGGTTGTTGCTGGATTCCTTCGCATAGAGGAGCGCGCATCCGGTGAAGGCGCGGTGTTGAGGATCCTGGGCGAGATTGTCCTCTGTAATACTTGCCCCCTTTCCCCTCCCCCACAGTCGGGGCAGCTAGACTGGTAAACCCATACAATAAAAGCAGAGGAGACACGCACGACACGGAGTTGGTTCTCATCGGATAGCGGCGTTTCCTAAGCACAGCTAAAATTCTCATTTCCCAAGATTTTCCTGATTGTGTATTCCAGGGCAGAATGTCTCACCCTGACGCACGATCTAACCCCCTTCCAGTCAACACTTCCTGCCCTTTTCTCCTCCCACTCACATTGAAAAGCTTGGGAGTCCTAAAAGGGTGTTGATGGCTGGGGGTGATAAATAAATAAATAAATGACACTACGCGTGCGGTGGAGAAGAAAGGAGGGGGAGGAAGAGGGGAGGGGAGGGGAGGGGGGAAGTCAGAGAGAGGAGAGCGAGGAGAAAGGACTCCGGCGCAAGGAAGCCGGGAGTCAAAGAAAGCAGAGGAAGAAAGGAAAGATCTCTGAGGCTGCTCCGCAGTGAGATCCGACTGGCTTTGTGCAAAGGGGGAAGACTCCCTTCTTTCCAGGTGCCAGAGGGACCTGGGCAAGTCCATCGGTCCCGCGCTCCTCCCCACCAGGACCCCAAGGGTGTCTGAGTGCTGACCGCCGCTCCCCCTTCAATTCCTCGTGGCCAAGAGAGGAAGCGCGCCAGGTCTGCGCCGTCCTGACTGATAATTTACCTCTTTGTCTTTAATAAAAAGCTGACTTTTTTGTTGCTGTCAAAAGCTCTGTAACCGGGCAAAATACTAATGATGGTGATAATAATAATCATATTTCAGATTGAAAGCTCCTATCAACTGCTGGCTTTACGAGGCTGCTATAAATATCTTCCTCGACGTGAAGATACCTTGTGGGCTGGCGTGGTTCGGAAGTGCGGGGACGGGCCCGCCCTCCCCCCCCCTTCTCCCTCCCCAGGCGCGGGGACGCAGCGGTAAGGAAGGAGCGGAGGTCAGAGGAAACCTGGGGTTTCCAGGGTTTTCGCGGTTGGGGGAATGAGCCCTGGGGAGGAGCCTTGAGCCAGCGCCAGCGCGCCCCAACACGCCTCCGACCTCGTAAACCCACTTGGCACAGGCCGGGGAAGCCGCTGGCGGAGCGGCTGCGGTGAACTCCAGAAATGAACCTGCGGCGCGGCGCGACGCCACGGGCTACCGCCCTGGCCAACACTCACCTCGAGCGACCGACATTGAGAGAGCTCCTGACGCGGCCGCAGGGGACCTTGCTCCGCCCTCTCGTCCCAGGAGAAGAGGACAAAAAAAAAAAAAAAAAAAAAAAAAAAAAAAAAAAAAGGGGGGGGGGAGGGAGATGGACTTGGAGATGGCCCCGCCCTTCAAACGCTCCAATCCTTGGAAACCAAACCTCCTCTCCAAGCTTCCACGTCTAGAAGGGACAAAGACTGCCAGGAGCTCCTGGCGCTGATGGGGAGATGATAGCTCCTCACGCTTCTAGGGAGGGTCTAGGAAGGGTGCTTTGGGTTGCTTTTAACTTTCCATCCCAAATAGGTCACCAAGGGATGATCTGTTAGAGGACAAATTGAATCCTCTGGTAAAGGAACAAGCTGACTTTCCAAAGCTGTGAAGGAAACAATTGCAAAACTCTGGCATAGGCTAAAATTTCTCCTCATGATGCCACCGTCCGTTTGGAGTTCACTACTTTTAGAAGTCCCAAGTTCCCTAACTCCCCAACTAAAATAAATGAAGAGCATTGAACCTAATGTAGGGGAGTTTCACTGTTTAGCGGGGGAGGGGTGAAGATGGGACAGTGAGGGGAAGCCCTGTGGCTGGAGGATTTGGTGAATACCTTGATAAACTTGGTACTTAAGTAACTGTAATTACGTTTTGCCATTAGCAGACCATTTAGATAAGCAGGAGAAAGTTCACACCTCCTGCTATTTCACTCCCTACAAATATTCACAAAGATAATGCAAGCTTTGCCATCAAGAGAGCTGGTGCTTGACTTCTTTCTTTTTTAAATATAGAGGGGGAACGTTTAGGTTTAACACCCAAGCAACCATGTGAAGGATTTCTCTGGCACATTGACTCCCTGAAATTTACTGTTTGATACCGTACCTTATGTCATTATCCCCTGGAGTCAGATGGGATTTCAAGACTTTATTAATGGTCTAGAGAATAAGAATATGTCGAAAGTCTGGACTTTTCTTCTCCTTTATCATGAGTGACTGACACATAGACTCTTCATAAAGAGAAATTATGACTCATCAAAAGAGTGACTTTATGAACGTTAATAGAATAATAAATCCTGCAATTTTAGTTCAAGAAGCCCAACTCCTGCAACCAGGGTGACCCGCGCAACTAGGACCTTCTTACTTGCCTGACACTAGGAGGATGGGAACAGTCTATAAATCATTTTGCTTAATAAGGTCTTTTTAGAAAAAGACACCCAATTTCTTGAAGAAAAGTGTTTATCGAGGGAAAGGGGGCTTCTACTAATCCTACAGGAGAGACTTAAAAATAAAAAAAAAAACAGCAATGAATAGCCTAGTAAGAGTACCAGTGGAAGGGGAAGCCCTTGGTCCTGCTAAGACTGAACCCCCAGTAAATGTGATTGTTGGGGGGAGGGAGGTAATGGGTAATGGGGGGAGGATGGGGAGGGGAACACCCATATAGAAGGGGAGAGGGAGGGATTAGGGGGATGTTGGCCCGGAAAACGGGAAAGGGAATAACAATCGAAATGTAAATAAGAAATACTCAAGTGTTAATAAAGAAAAAAAAATATTTAACAATTAAAAAAAAACTGTTGGGCACAGTCTGTATTAAAAAGAATTTCAACAGAAATAATTGTTTGTAGCTGTTCTAATCTCATCCTTTGAATAATGACTAAATATATAATTTAAATATATATATATATATTTCTTTTTTCCAGGCAGGGTTTTCCTATGTAGCATTGGTGGTCCTGCAACTTGCTCTGTAGATCAGGCTATCCTTGAAGTCACAGAGAAACACCTGCCTCTTTTTTCCAGGTGCTGGGATTAAAGGCATGTACCACCACCACCCAGCTAATTACAAGTCTTATAAATATTAAGACAGTGAAGTCACTAGCACACCTTTCTGTTATAATAGAAAAAGATATACTTTCATAGCCCAGATTCAAACCTGTACCTGGTTAACTGGTGTCCATATCTAGGGACTTAAAGAAGACAAATATATATGATCCCTTAGTGGGAACAACTGTCAGTGGAAGAGAAATTGTAATGAGTTCCATCAAACTTACTCTATGTGAATGTTTGTATACATACCTTCAGATGCCCAAAAAGATTATTTCAATAGTTATATTCACAAATGCCTAAGAAAGGTTTTTTTTCACATAGGTAGAAGTTAAATTTACATTTCCATCAAACTAGTTACTATGAAACACCTGGGCTATCATTTAACCATTAAAGATTTGTTTAGTGTCTACAATGTATCAAAATGTTAGCTAAGATACACTGAAGAAGGAGAGAAGATGAGTAAAAATATTGACACATGATGTACTTCCTGGACTTGCTGCAGAACTACATTCCTTGATTGTAGGAAGTTTAATCTTTCCATCTTTTTTAACTTATATGAAAGCACTCTAGGATTTGACCAGAAGAGTATCTGACTGCGTTCAGCTTTCCTGGTTCTGTAATGAAGATATTTGGGGATAGTGTTTTGTTAAAAAATAAATTTCTTGGCATTCATTTTCAAAACTGAATTTCACTGACAATATGAAATTCTTACTTAGGTCTTTCTGAAAAGAAATTAGAGTTAGGAGGCACAGCTCTGTGTGAGAACCTCTGCCTAGCATGCACAGGGTACTGTGTTCAATCTTCAGCATGAAAAAAAAAAAAAAAAAAAAACAGAAAAGACTCACTCAAGAAAATGCCCTTTTGTAGAAGTGTGCAATCTCATAGAAGGACCAGCATTTCCAAAGTCTTTCTACTTAGATTCAAACAGAAGCCTAGAGGCACTTGGTCAGAACACAGAACTAACAGGTTAGGGATGGGCAGCCCTTGAATCTCGACAGCAGTATTTAACAAGGCTCTCATACCACCTTCAAGATTTTTTTAAACCTTTCTTAGCACATTTCCATGCTACTTCAGAAATACTTTAATCAACTTTTTATTTTATTTATATCCATACCAGGAGAGGCATCGAATCCCATTACAGATGGCTGTGAGCCACCATGTGGTTGCTGGGAATTGAACTCAGGACCTCTGGAAGAGTAGTCAGTGTTCTTAACCGCTGAGCCATCTCTCCAGCCCTAATCAACTTTTTAAAAATTTAAATTTGTGTGCTAAGGCTGTGACTTGGTGGCCAAGAACACAAGAGGAAAAAAATTCATTATAAGTAATAATACCCATGAGATTTGGGGTATGGTCTACGTATGAGTACACCACTTTCAGGGCACATCAAAATAAATAGTTCCTTAGATGGCTATGTTGAAATAATTTCAAGACCTTGAGTCATTTTATCATTCAAAATAGGCTTAAGAAAAAAGATTATGTGTTGTAAATAAAAAAATATCCAATAAAAGAAAAAAAAAATTATGTGGTCTGGTGGAAGCTAGTCTACAACCAAATTATATTCTTGGTAGAAATTTTAAAAATATCACATGATTTTGTTTTGTTTTCATAAGGTTTTACTATAAAGCCCAAGCTAGCATCAAACCTGGAACTAGGCTGGCCTAGTGATCTAATGGCCTAGAACTGTTAATCTTCCTGCCCCTCCTCTCACATGTGCTGGGCTTACAGATATAGACCACCTTACCTGGCCAATTCATATGTTAACAGTATATACTCTTAAAGCTTTAAAATGCTCACAGAATTTCTTTCTCTAATTCCTCCTCTTAGATTTTACCTGAAGGAAACAGACATTGAAAAAGTATGTAAGAAATGATAAAGATAAAGAAAGAAATTGAAAATAAATTATTAAAGGGAAAGGTATGGAGGCCGGAGAGATGGCTCGGCAGTAAGGAACACTGGTTAAATACACAGCATTTGGTTCTCAGCACCTTGATCAGATGGCTTACAACTGCCTATAAGTATAACTCCCAGGTAGCCACCCTCCCTGTGTTTTGGCTTCTTCTGGCAAACTGTACTCACATGCACATCCCCACCCCCAAATACACATAATTAAATGTTTAAAAAAAAAACAAATAAAAGATGGTAGATACGGGGCTGGAGAGATGGCTCAGCGGTTAAGAGCACTGACTGCTCTTCCAGAGGTCCTGAGTTCAAATCCCAGCACCCACATGGTGGCTCACAACCATCTGTAATGGGATCTGATGCCCTCTTCTGGTGTGCCTGAAGACAGCTACAGTGTACTTATATGTAATAAATAAATCTAAAAAAAAAAAGATGGTAGATAAGATCAGGATATGTTGTATACATGTATGGAATTGTTAAAGAATAAATAAAAGTATTTTTAACAAGTGAACGTAAGTGATTAAGACGTAAAGGCTGCTTAGGTAAATAAGACTCCCCATTATTACATGTTGGTCAACTTGGAAGTGTTCATCAGGATTTTATAATTAAATATAGAAATAGCCTGTTGTTGGTTAGAAGACTTAGGTACAAAATTGTGATCCTGGTTTAATTTTTTTTTCTTTCTGTATGCCCCAAAAGTTATCCTGAAAGGAAATTAACTAGTGTATTCATAAATTCACTTCACATTTTTAAATAAAAATATTTAGAAAATGGGGAACTTATATACAAGCTATATAAATTTAATAGTTTTAAAATGATGTATAAGCCACGTTTGCTACAGTGTCTATTGACTTGTTGGAACTGAACCACATATTATTTTTTAAGTGCCTAAAAGTGTTTTCGAGTTCAATGTCAATACCAGCTTGCTCATGTCTGTTACTCACAGACATGTTTCAAACATCGTGTTAATATAGATAATAAGAGGGATTTAGTAACTGGTTTGCACATGGATATCTTCATTCAATTCTTATGAAGAAAATAGGGCAATGATTTAGGTGAGTATTTTTAGCTTATTTTATATAAGAAAAAGAAATTCAGGACTAAAGAGATTAAATGGCTTACAGTCAAAATGTGTTCCACTTTTAGTGACGGTGAAGACTAAAATCCAATACCTGGTATGACAGCATATACCTGCAGTCCTAGTTGTTTGGAGGTGGAGGAGGAACTGGATGTACCAAATCCAGCCTGGTCTTGAGACCATGAGCCCCCCAACCCTCCAGAAAGAAAAAATAAAAAAAAATAGGCAGTTCAAATAAAGCCTAGAGTTCATCCCAGGGGCCTGGTCTATGCCCATCCAGATCATGAGCCTCACGTGGTTACATAGTTTTAGCCCCTGGGATGAGAACCTCCAGAAAAGAGAAGGAAAGAAAAAATAAAATAAAATAAAATCAGGGATTTTTTTTTGTAACTCTTATGTACATTTGGCAAACATAAGGTCCCCCCTTCCTTATGGGTGCAGTTCCTCCCCACCTCCCCCATTGGCCTACTAGTTCACTGGGGGGGCATAAAGCCTCCAGCTCTTACTAGGATATTCATCCCATGAGGGGCTGTCCATGTATAGTCTTTAGGTAGTGGCTTAGTCCCTGAAGCTCTGGTTGCTTGGCATTGTTGCATATGGATGGTGGTGTAGTGGTTTGCCTGGCATCCAGTACTTCTCAGGTCGACTGGCCACATCCGCTCCCGTCGGTCTGCATGGAGGAAAAAGGCTCTGAATGGGTGTTCCTTCAAAGCCCTCTTCCCTGCCAAGGGTATTATCAAGAAAGTTCAAGATCATCACTATTTGGGTTACATTTAGTAAAGTTTCAGTGAGTGCCACTTTTCTGGGATCACCAGAATGATATTTTTCCAGTTCCAACCTATTTCACAATTCCATTGTGTAGATGGTGGGGGTGGGGGGAATGGAATATAGGGAGAGAGACAGAAGGAAAGGAAAGAAGGCAGTTCAATGAGAGAAATCCAGGAGAGAAGAGGAAGAGAAAACATTGAGGTTTTTTCTTAATTCTCCTGCTCAGGGTTGTTTTATTTACATTAAAATTTAAATCTGGCATTCCTCAAAAAATATTTTTTATTTTATGTGGATGAGTTCTTGTTTTGCCTACGTTGTAGGATTTGATGTTATGTATAATGTCCTTGCCCAGAAGTTTTGTATGAATCCCATTTGGTACCCAAGGATGCCAGAAAAGGGCATTGTTCCTAGATCCCCAGTTTTTCTTCTATTAGTTTATTAGGAGGTTACTTGACAGCTATGGGCTGCATATGGCATTTTCCCACATGTTGCTAGGAACATAACCTATGGTCCTCCTACAAGAGGGCATGTTCTCATAACCCCTGAGTTTTTATCAACCACCTCTCCATACATTAAATTTAAAAAAGAAAAATATATTTTATTAAAGTGTTTTGTCACATTGATTTAAACTAACTCAACAAAGTTGTCCTAAAACATCCACACAGCCACAAACACACACAAACGCACACCACACACTTAACATTTAAAAATGAATAAAGATGAAATTCACAATTCCACTGTCATTTGAAAAATGTTAACAAACATTAGTAAAAATAATTACTAATGACCAATGTGAAAAAGCTCAACTCCATCATTTATGCAAATCAAAGAGGATATTCTTTTATACCTATAAGTTAGCAAAAGCCTGTAAGAAATATGTGGGCATGTACATGTGCATATACACATAAATACATATTTATATTTTTCAAGTTTGGAAATATATATATAATTCCCAGCTGCTGAAGATATGGAAAACTAGATCTTTAATTTTCTTTTCCTCTTAAATATTGCAGAGACTGTTGGTACAAACCTTTAATCCCAGTTATCTGTGTGGCAGAAACAGGTGGATGTCTGTGAGTTTGTGTCCAGCCTGGTCTACATAGAGGCCAGCCAGAACTACATGTTGAAAACTTGTCTTGAGAAAAGTTATTTTTTTTAAGAATTTACTTATTTTATGTGCACAGGTGTTCGTCTGCATGTATCTATGTGTACCATGTTCATGCGGTGCCCATAGAGGTGAGAGGAGGGCATCAGATTCCATGGAACTGGAGTCTTGGACGGTTATGAATCATTAGGTGGGTACCAGGAACCAAACCCAGATCCATTGCAAGAGCAACAAGTGCTAAGCCATCTCTCCATCTTCTAGACCCTGTACGTTTCTATTGGGTCCTGGAACAGTTTCGATCTTTCTGAATACATTCACCATACTTATCCTGAAAATTTGAGTTTTAACTTATGGTCATATTCATGACTTCATCAAAATTTAAATGCAGGGGATTAACTATGGTGTCAATACCAAAGAGTAAATACCTGGCACGTAGTTACCAAGTAAGTAAGACATTGTATTCATCTCTAATAGAGCATTCTATAACTATCAAGTTGTTTAGAAAATGCTTACCACTTATTGATTTTTATTTATTTATATTTTTGGTTTCCTAAGACAGAGTTTCACATAACCCAATCTTATTTATTTATTTATTTTATTTTACATCATATAATCCAATCTTGAACCCCTGATCCACTGGGATTAATGGGAAAACTTAAATGCCCATTGAAGTATTTTCACTTTTTTTTTTCAAGAGGTTTTTAAAAGAGTTTTACTTCCAAGGCAGTCAAGAATGAAAGTGGAGATCCTTGTTCCAAATCTACCTTCCTGAAAATAAGGTTTTAGAGGTGTTTATGGGATAATGACCCGGGGTGGCCAGCTGGGGTGGTTCCTGTCTGTAATCCCTGCAGCCGGGGGAAGTAGAGAAAGGAGAATTAGAAATTCAAAATCTGCCTTGAGGGCTGGAGATACAACTCAGTAGAATACTTGCCTAGCCTGTGCAAGGTGAAGGTTCAAGCCTCGGTATCACCAAAACAAAACCCAGCAGTCTGTGCTGTGTAACCAACCTTTACGGCAAGGCACTCCGCAGGACTTTTCATTATCAAGTCACCGACATTAAAAATCACACCTGAACACCTGTTTGAGACCGCTAAATAAAACGTCAGTGCTTTCAGCAAATGTGGCCTTCCAGGTTTTTCCCAAAGACTGGAGTCCACACCCCTTAGCCCTGCTGATTCTAAACCTGTGGTGAAACACAGAATCGTGGCAGCAAGAGCAACACAGTGGGCACACTATGGAGGAGAGAGAGGATGCACGACATGAGAAAAGCAGATTTCAAAATACTTTGTATAGCACTAAGTCGAATTTGTGACTCTGTGTGTGGTGTGTGCATGTGTAGCATACATTGTGAATAGGGTGTGATATGTACGTAAAGGAGTAGATGGTGTATGTATATAGGTGTGTGTGTGTGTGTGTGTGTGTGTGTGTCTGTCTGTCTGTCTGTCTGTCTGTGTCTCCAGACATCAGAAAATGGTGAAACAATTAGGAGAGTACATTCAGAATGATAGTAGTAGTTTGGAATTTATAGTTTTCCCAAGTGATGTAATTCTGGATATATTAGATCTTTCTTTTCAAACATTTGAACATTAATACAATAAATTTACTTGAAATCAGTAAAAAATTAGAACTTCTGTATTTATTTTTACCAGCACAAAAATTCCAAAAATTACATGCCTGTAATTCCAGCATATAAGAAGATGAAGCAGGAGAATTGCCTTGAGTTGAAGGCCAGCCTGAGTAACTTTCAGGCAAGCCTTTACTATAGCATAAGACTCTATTTCAAAGCAAGCAAGCAAGCAAACAAACAAACTACAAAACCCAGTAAGTAAAGGCACTCATTGGCCTCCCTGACAATCTGAGTTCAATTTCTGGAACTCACAGAGGAAGGGATGAAAACCAAAACCTTCCATATCATAAAGATTGACTTTACCAATATTTTTTCTGATTTATAAAAAAAAAATTAACTCTGAGATTTTATCAGTCATTATTTTTAGAAGCACATTGTCTTTGTTATTTTCCTATTGCTGCGATAAATACCATGACTTAGGTAACTTATAAAAGAAAGCATTTAACTGGGATTACATTTTCAAAGGGTGAGAATTTGTAGTGGCAGAGCAAAGGCAGGAACAGCTGGGAGCTCAAAATCTGACCATTTAGTGGGGGGGGGCGGAGAGGGAGGGAGGAAGGGAGGGAGGGAGGGAGAGAGAGGCACATTGGAAATGGATGGTACAGGTTTTTTGAAACCTCAAAGCCCATTGCCAGTGCTCACCTCCTCAAAAAGGGCCACAACTACTTTAACCAGACCCCACTTTCTAATCCTTCTCAAAGAGTTCCACTCCCTGGTGACAAAGCATTCCAACATATGTGCCTATGGAGTTCTTCTCATTCAAGCTACCATATAATGTAGAATGAATTTAGTCCAAGTTCAAAAGTCCCCATATTCTCCCAGCCATAACAAGGCTTAAAAGTCCAAAGTCTCTTTGGAGACTCAAGGCCATCTCTCAATTGTAACTCCTATAACCTCAAAAAGTAAATTACATACTTCCAATGTAAATAGTATAGAATTTACATTATTATTCCAAAAGGAAGGGACAAGGATATAAGGAGGAAATATTGGACCAAAGCAAGATTAAAACCTAGCAGGATAGAATGCTTCACCCCTTCTTTTAAAAGGGAGCAAGAATACCGTTGGCAGGGAATAGGGAGGCAAAGTTTAGAACAGAGGCAGAAGGAACACCCATTCAGAGCCTGCCCCACATGTGGCCCATACATATACAGCTACCAAACTAGATAAGATGGATGAAGCAAAGAAGTGCAGGCCGACAGGAACTGGATGTAGATCTCTCCTGAGAAACACAGCCAGAATACAGCAAATACATAGGTGAATGCCAGCAGCAAACCACTGAACTGAGAACAGGACCCCTGTTGAAGGTATCAGAGAAAGGACTAGAAGAGCTTGAAGGGGCTTGAGACCCCATATGAACAACAATGCCAAGCAACCAGAGCTTCCAGGGACTAAGCCACTACCCAAAGACTATACATGGACTGACCCTGGGCTCCAACCTCATAGGTAGCAATGAACAGCCCAGTAAGAGCACTAGTAGAAGGGGAAGCCCTTGGTCCTGCCAAGACTGAACACCTAGTGAATGGGATTGTTGGGGGGAGGGTTGTAATAGGGGGAGGTTGGGGAGGGGAAGCCCATTATAGAAGGGGACGGGGAGGGGTTAGGGGGATGTTGGCCCAGAAACTGGGAAGGGGAATAATAATCAAAATGTAAATAAGAAATACTCAAGTTAATAAAGATTAAAAAAAAAAACCTAGCAGGATAAAGTCCAACCCATGTCAGATGGATTCATTCTTCCAGATTTGCTGCCTATAAAAGACACCCCTTCTCCTAGGTGGTTCTGCTCCCTGTGCATCCATCTCTCCTTGGCAGATATCTCATGGCTCTGGCATCTCTGACATCCTGGAGTGTCCAATGCAATCCAGGCTTCACTTTCACAGCGTGATGTCATAGCCTCTCAGGGACTCCATGCAAGGACTCCCTTGTTACATGCCTGGCCTCAGTGGCTCTCTGTAACTACAGAGGAAGATTCTGCAATCCCTTTACTTATGTATCCCTCATGACGCTAAAGCCAAAACCACATGGATGATCGCCAAGTGGGGATGGAACCTGGCTCCCTTGAATCCCATTTTCAGAGCCTTTCCTTTTTAGGAGCAGAAAATTCCTTAAGTTGTTTTTATAAATTGGAAATGTGGCTGCCTGGGCTTTTCACTCCAAGGGCGCCCTGCTCTTTATCCTAATATATATCAGGGCTTTCCTTGATCTCCTCATCTCTTCCAAAATAAACCTTAGTTACATTATATTTTCTGGTGCTCTTTTCAAATTGTACATTTTCTATTCCTTTTTGTCCTGTGTGTTCTTTTTCATTGTAGACCTGCATAAGAATGATCATTAATAACCATGTAACAGAGTCGATATTAGGATATCTTGAAATCTCCCCTCCCAAGGAAATTAATGTAATACTTTTCAATTTAGTTTCAGGCTAATCCTTAGGACAAAGGTAGAAAAAAAAGGCACTTTTTTTTTTGTCAAAATAGCACAAGAATCACCTCTAGCATAGTTGCTAGCGTTGTACCTTGCCGAAAGCTATTGAACTAGGCCTCTACTGTCTTCATAGCTCTTAGCACTACTATCTTTCAAGATCCTGCTAGGATTACCTATTAAGCTCTGCTCACAGCGCTCAAGTGCTTTCCCAGTTCAAAGTCCCAAAGTCTTCCACATTTTTTCTAAAAAGCCAGCACAGTCAGGTTTGTCACTGCAATAGTCCCCTTTCTGGTACCAGCTTCTGTATAGATACTTTTCAATTGCAACGACAGAACACCGTGACTGAGAACACTCATAAAAGAAAGCATTTAATTGGTCCTACAGTTCCCGAGGGTTAGAGTCCGTGACGGCAGAGCAAAGGCACAGCGACAGGAATCGCTGAGCACCTAACATCGTAAGCGGCAGAAGGATATAGTGAGAGAGCACTGGGAATGTCAGGGGTTTCTTGAAACTTCAAAACCCACAACCGGTATAATAGCTATTTCTAGTTGTCAACTTGACTCTATCTGGAATGAACTACAATCCAGAATTGAGGACACACCTGGGATCCAGATCTTGAGGCTGGAAGACACAAGTTTCCAACCTGGATCTTGGCATGGAGATCTTGAGGCATAGCGGTCATGGAAAGCTTAGGCCCAGGCAAGGTAGTACATGCCTTTAATCCCAGGAGACTAAGGCAAGGAGATCTCTGAGTTCAAGGTCAGCCTGGGACAAAACAAGTCCCAAATCCAGGCGCAGTGGTGCATACCTTTAATCTGGGCCACACCTTCTGCTGGAGACCTACATAAGGACATTGGAAAAAGGAAGATTTGCTCTTCTTCTCCTGCATTTACTTGAGAGCATATCTGTTGGAAGCTACTTCTACAGAAGACCGCTTGCCTGTGGGACTGAGCAACTACTAGATCCTTGGACTTCCCATTCACAGCTGCCCATTGTTGGGAGAGTTGGAGTGCAGGCTGTAAGTCATCACAACAAATTCCCTACGCAGACAGAGACATTCCATAAGTTCTGTGACTCTAGAACTGGGGGCCACTATTCAAACTTATGAGCCTATTAAGGCCATTTTCATTCCAATCACCACTCACATGTCTGAGGATGAAGGTGCTGGTTTTTTGGGGAGAATGCTTACGTAGCATTCAGGAGACCCTGGATTTGATTCTCAGCACAGACTACAGCAGATGTAGCAGTGTACGCTTCTACAGTAGAGACAGGAGGAGCAAAGCTCAAAGTCATCCTCAGCTACAAAGCAAATCTGAGGTCAACTTGGGCTATTCAAGGCCTGGATATATCTCCATTAAACCAAAAAGGGGCCAGGTACTGTGGAGGAAGGAAAGAGGGAAGGCAGAAAGGTGACTAGACAGGCACACCTACACCTTAAATCCTTGTGCCTCTATTGATTTTATTTCCCAAGCTACTTTGCTTACAGTTCAATATTTCTAGTAGAGGGTATACCTACACCCAGTTGACTTGACTTTGCCACCACAAACCAAGAGCTCATAGCTGATGCCTTGTAGATTGCCTATCAGGTGCTCTTTATCTATAGCACAGAATACGCACACACCTTTTCCTGTGTGATAGCCTGCAGTTTGGTTTCTCAGCAAGATGCTAATAAGTCAGTGCTTTACTAAAGTTCCTGGTTGGCTTTATGTGTCTACAGTGCACAACAGTTGATTTCTTTTGCATGTTTACTCTGAACATTGGCTCATTCTAAAAACAAGTTTAAAGTGAATCTTTATTTAGAATAAATAGGAGCAGTTCCAATAAAGACAAAACTCTAGCAATGAATATCTAGTCTACTTCTCGTCCTTGCTTTTGTTAAAATGATGGCCTTTGACAGGGCCTGAATGTATGCTTTAACATCTCCATGCATCACTCTCATTAATGAAAGAGAATGGAATTAAGTAACTACAGAATTGCTATGGTACAGAAAGGCAGAGTAGTGCCTGTGTATAATCCCAGAACTCAGGAGTTCAAAGCCAGCCTCTACTTCACGGTAAGCTAAACCAGACTAGGCTTCATGAGAGCCATTCAACACAACATTGCATGGAAGGGTTGTATAATAGAGCAGCTTGGCAGGGGGCATAAGAGTCTGGGGTTCTACCTGTGCGGCATAATGCTTACCTAGCCTTTACTCAATCCCTCCACCCTCAACACACAAGGACTTTTGTAACTGTAAACTAACAGGATCTGTGTATTACATTCTTATCATAAGGCAGCCCAGATGAAGTAAGAACCTTACATTTGGAGACAAGAGCAACTTGTCTAGTCCAGGATATCAAACCCTAATTATGTACCCATAATGTTAAAGCATTCATCACTCTTTAAACAAAAAGATCAGCAACAAAGGCTGGAGAAATAGCTCAGTGGTTAAAAGCACTGGCTGGTCTTGCAGAGAACCAGGTTTCAGTTTCTAATACTTATATAGTGCTCACAACTATCTATAACTCCAGTTCTATTAATGCATACAGGTACCAGGCATCTGCATGGTGCTAATTCATTCATATATGCACACTATATACATACATACATACATACATACATACATACTTATATGCATTATACTGGCTGGTTTTGTGTGTCAACTTGTCACAAGCTGGAGTTATCACAGGGAAAGGAGACATTTTCTCAATTAGTGGTCAAGGGTGGGCAGACCCATTGTGGGTCTATCCTGGGCTATCCCTGGGCTGATAGTTCTGGAATTTTGTAAGAAAGCAAGTTGAGCAAACTAGGGGAAGCAAGCCAGTAAGCAGCACTCCTTCGTGGCTTATTCATCTACTTCTGCCTCCAAGTTCCTGCCCTGTGTGAGTTCCAGCCCTGACTTCCTTTGCTGATGAACAGCAATGTGAAAGTGTAAGCTGGATAAACCCTTTCCTCCCCGACTTGCTTCTTGGTTACGATGTTTTGTGCAGGAATACAAACCCTGACTAAGACACACATAAAATAAATATTTCTGAAAAATAAAAATGAGGACCTTTATGCTAGGTGTGGTAGTGCATATCTTTAATCTCAGTAAACAGAAGCAGGTAGAGCTCTGTGAGTCCCAGGTCCACCTAGGGCTACACAGTAAGACCCCACATGGGGGTGGGAAGGGAGAAAAGGAGAAGGAGAGGGAGAGGGAGAGAGAGGGGAGAGAGGGAGAGGGGAGAGGGAGAGGGAGGGAGGGAGAGGGAGAGGGAGAGGGGAGGGAGAGGGAGAGGGAGAGGGAGAGGGGAGAGAGGGAGAGGGAGGATTAGCAGCAGCAATCAAAAGTTTAAAAACCAAGCATTGGTCTGAGAGATGGCTCAGCAGTGGAGAGCACTTGTTGCTCTTTCAGAGAACTAGAATTCAATTCTTAGCCTCCAAGTCAGGTTGCTTAGAGTTGCCTGTAGCTCCAGGTCCAGGGGATCTAATGCCTTTGTCTGGCCTCTACAGGTACCTGCACTCACGGGTCTACACCCAGCAGACACACACACACAAATACAAATGTAAAAACATCAACAATAACTTATATATAAATATATATATATAACTACTTATATAAATATAACATATCATAAATACACATATAAATGAATATTATATATATTACTGTCCACGTATAAGTTGTTGCAATCAGTGCACATAACGTGCATTAAAGACAACTATTTTACCTCACCTGTCTCCTCTGAAGTGCAGAGCCAACTGTCTGTCTACTTGGCTTCTGGAGAGCAGAGTTCTGCGGACGCCGCCGGGACTCCACTGTTCCCCAAAGGAGATGTTCTCAAAGAAAAGTGATTTCCCCAGACTTATGTACCCAGGCTGGGGAGAACCCCAGATCCCACTTCACTCTCTTGGCTCTTTCTCCTACAGCCAACGTTCCTACCTTAGCATAGCTAAGGTCTTTGAGCATACACCCCTCTGTCCTTCCCTCTTGTCATGGTTGACTTTAGTTATCAAGCCCTGACACATCTGGGAAGAAAGACACTCAACTGAAAGACCGCCTCCATCCAACTGGCCGCGGGGCATGTCTGGAGGTATTTTTAACATCCTCCCCCGAACCCCAAAAAGTTTTGATGTTAACCTGAATGTATGTCTGTACACCACATGCATGCAGTTCCCTAGCGACAAGAAGAGGGTGTCAGCTCAGCTGGAACTAGAATTAAAGATGGTGGTAAGGCCCCACCCCCGATGTGGGTGCTGGGAATCCAAGCCAAGAGCCTCCAGCTGGCTCTTAACTGCTAAGCCATCTCTCCAGGTCCTGTGAGTCATTTTCTTAATTGCTAATTGATGGAGAAGAGTCCGCTCACTGTTGATGGTGCTGTGATGGTCCCTAGGGCTGTGGGCCTGGGCTGTGTAGCTGAACTAGCAAGAGGAGACAGCGTGGCTCCTGCATTCATCAGTGGACTTTCAGTCCCCACCTCCGGGTTCCTGCTTTGTTTTGTACCTGAAAGCTAAGAAACCCCTTCCTTAGCCCCAAGCTGCTTGAAACTGCAGTGCTTATTAACAGCAGGCAAGTTCCGGATTCTTCCCTTATCATCTCTGTCTCCCTCTTTCGCTTCCTTTGTCCTGGACTTTCCCAGAGAAGAGATCTTATCTTCAGTGACCCATGTAATTAACAACTTAGCGGAACAACAAATACGTTTTACATTTTTTACTAAGTTATTTTGATGGCGGGTCAGGAGATGGCTCAGTGGGTGAAAGGTACTTGCAGTACTCGTCTGACTGCCACACTTTGAAGGCCCAGAACCCACCACTAAAGAACAGACTCCTGAAAACCGTTCCCTGACCCTCACACGTGCACCCTCCCCCCCCACAATAATAACGATAAATTTAAAATTAAATGTTTATTTTGATGATTTTTTTTCGTTTGCTGTTTGCTTTTTTTGGCTCATTTCAGGTACTTTTCCAAACCTCAAAGGACTGTTGAAAAGCTAATTGTGTTCTCGGTAAGTCAACATCTTTTCTACAGAGAACCTTCGCTTTTTTTCTCATCGAATCCTCCAAAGTAATTTTTACAGACAGGTTGAGAGGGGGGAAAGACAAAGGAGGCATTAGGCTTTTTGAGGGGAAAATGGTAATTCTGCCTTTATTTCACATGGAGTTGTAAATGGAGAAACAGAGCCCATTCTGCATACCAGGGACAATGTAAAAGAGAACTTGATTCTCCCTGTTCTTCGCTTTTCCTCAGTGTCAAATGCTCACAAAGGAACTACCTTCTATTATTGAAAAAGGAGGTTGGTGATGTTCTCATGTGGATTACTGTGGAGTAGAGCATTTGAAATTGTCAGGAAGTTTTTCATGTCATGAACATGAAAGTGTAGTATGAGCTTGGTAATTAAATTAGGTCTGCGGATACCGGAATTGAATGATAAAGCTTTTGGGAAAAGGCAGACAGTGATAACAGTTATTACAGTGTCACTTGACTGTGGCCTGTACCCCAGATCTGGTAAGTGATTCTAACCCAGTCACCGCCCAGGTGACAACATTCAAGACACATTCAGCCATTGTCAGTGAAATGACCCAGGGACATAACCTCTCATCAGACACAGGGACAAGGGGCTTGCAAAGGGAGGTCACTGAATTGGTTTAGCCGTGTTGGCTGCTAAGACCGACAATCTAAGTTCTATTCTCAAAACCACATGGTGGAGGGATAGAACCGACTCCTCCGAGTGGTCCTCTGATTTCTGTGTGCAAGCTGTGGAACACACATTCTCTCCCC
Organism: Rattus rattus; assembly: GCF_011064425.1. Lineage (NCBI taxonomy): Eukaryota > Metazoa > Chordata > Mammalia > Rodentia > Muridae > Rattus > Rattus rattus. The sequence goes on from NC_046154.1 coordinate 96,593,574, forward strand.
ACCACATACACACAAACACCTGCAGGTGCAGGTGCATATATCCACATACACACACTTTTATGCACTCCATCGATTGATAGATAGATGATAGATAGATAGGTAGATAGATAGATAGATAGATCGATAGATAGATAGATAGGTAAAATGTTCTAATGCATAGAATCCCGCCTTAATTGATCAGGTCAGTAATAGGACATGTGATGTCTGTCAATCATCTTACAACTTCTGACATGGCATTGATTCCTGTGTTATATGCTAATAAGTCCAAATGAAAGCAACTCATTGTCTTGCTTAAATATGGTCATTCAACTGGGATTCGATTTTGGATCTTCTTTTCATAGTCTTGGATTTTTGAGAAAGGATTTTACTATGTAGCCCTGGCTGTCCCAGAACTCCTAATATAGACCATGCTGGCCTTGATTTTATTAAGATCTTGTCTCTGCTTTCCTGCCCTTGGGATTGTAGGCATGTGCCATCCTGCCCATCTGAATTCACAGCTTCTGACACCAGAGAACACTTCCTTCCTTCATTGTGGAGTATTAAACTGTGAACACATTATGGTCATTATTAAGGTGATATGGTTTGGGGCTCATACATAGGTACATGTGGCTTTGTTCCTGCTGCTGCTGGCTTTGTTTTTGAAGACAGGGTCTTATTTTGTTTCTCAGGCTGGCCTCAAAGCCACTATGATATACCTGTTACAACCCCTGAATGCTGGGGTTGTGGGTGCGAGTTATCATGCCCATAAGCATGGGTTTATATTTACATTTTAAAAGAATATAAGTGGCAGCAAATATAGTAAAGTCTTTGTTTTGTTCACTTTTAAGTATCAAACTGAGGGCATTGGGCATGCTTGACCACCAATGTACCCCTGAGCTACATTTATAGCCTTAGTTAAATTTTTTTGTTTTTTGTGTTAAACCATTAGCCATTTCCTTATGTTTTCTAGCATGGGTGTCATATTGGAGAAGACTTTTAAAGCCCTAATTGGGGGGGGGGGCAACAGTTAAGAACACTTGTCCTTCTTCCAGAAGACTCAGATCGAGATCCCAGCACCCATGTCAGATGGCTCATGACTGCCAGCTACTTCAGCTCTAGGAGATCAAATGCCCTCTTCAAGTTTCCACACACAGATAAAGAGAAAATATTTTGCCAGACATAGTAGCATATTCCTTTAAGCCCAGCAGGAGGATGTCTGAGGTTCAGGCCAGTTTAGTGTACAGAGCGAGTCCCAGAACATCCAGGGATGCACAGAAGGGCAGTAGCATACTCCTAGCTCTGAAGAGACAGAGGCAGATGGATCTCTGTGAGTTCAAGGCCAGCATGGTCTACATAGTGAGTTCCAGGCCCGCCAAGGATATGCAGTGAGACCATGTCTCAGAAAACAAAACAAAACAAAGCCCTAATAGAATTATTATTCATCAATTTGGTTTGGTGTTTCCTTCCTTCCTTCCTTCCTTCCTTCCTTCCTTCCTTCCTTCCTTCCTTCCTTCCTTCCTTTTTACCTTTTGTTCTTTTTTCTTCTTCTCTTTTTAAGATCACATTTAATTCATTCTGTAACTCAGGCTGGCCTCAAACTCCTCAACTCGCTTATTTTACCCCCTCAAGCACCAGTATTACAGATCTGAGTCACTTCGCACCTACCTCTAAAGGACTTATAGAAGCCAAGGCATGGTGCTTCATGCCTTTAATCCCATCACTTGGGAGGCGGAAGGAGGCAGATCTCTGTGAATCTACACAGCTCCAGGCCAGCTAGGGCTATGTAGTGAGACCCTGTCAAAACAAAGGAAACATATTTCTAGACTATTCATTCCTCCATTTGTCTACCTGATGAAAACTTGGTGTTGTTGGGGTTAGTTTCTTACTTATAATCAGTTTCTTCTGTTTAAATGGAGAGACATAATGAGGACTTTTAGGCCTCACAAACTACTTTGTCACTGTCCCCTGGGTGGGAGTGCTGGCGGTCTTCGCGAGCTTTGCTTTCTCCTCCACACAGTGGCTCCTGTAGCCTCAGAGTTCCAGACACACTAGCGGGTAACAGATCTATTCAGAGTGTTGTGTTCCAAAGCCCTTGCTTTCTCCTTCTCGCCCCTCCTCCTCTTTGTTTTTTTTGTTTTTTTTTTTTTTTTTTTTTGTTTTCAAGACAGGGTTTCTCTGTGTAGATCTGGCTATCCTAGAACTTACTCTGTAGACCAGGCTAGCCTCACACTCACAGAGATCTTCCTGCCTCTGCTTCCTGAGTACTGGGATTAATGTCAAGTGACACCACCACCAGGCTTCTCTCCTTCTGCTTGAGTTTATTTCTTCTTGAGACAAGTACTCACACTATAGCCCAGGGTCAGTGACATATTTAACCAGGCTGGTATCAACTTCATAGTAACCCTTCTGTTTCAGCTTCCTAAGGGCCAGGCTTACATCAGGTTTTCAAGTTTTGAAAACTTTTTGCATTTATTTAGACTTTGGATTAGAGTGATATATGGCACAGCACATATGTGCAGATTGGAAAACAACTTGTGACCGTTGGTTCTCTCTTTACCCTATGTCCTAGAGATCAAATTCAGGTAATCAAGTTGCATGCCATTTGATAAATCATTTTAAAAAATGAATTAATCAATTTCATGACTTAGGTCAAAGGCTCAGTTAATTTTAATGAATCCAGAACTCTTCAGGCATGATTTTACCTTTTCCTATTCTTTTTGTAATGCTGTGCTGCCCTGTTCCCCTTTTTGGTTTTGGCATTTTCCTTTTCATTCTTCTCATATTTTTGTTTCTTAGGTTTTGAATCATCCTCTACCATGGAACACCAATAAAACTACTTCTTCCACTTCCTCTTCCTTCCTTCCTCCTCCTCTTCCTTCCTCCTCCTCCTCCTCCTTCCTCCTTCCTCCTCCTTCCTCCTCCTCCTCTTCCTCTTCCTCTTCCTTTCTCCTCCTCTTCCTCTTCCTCCTCTTCCTCTCCTTCCTTCCTCTTCCTCATCCTCTTCCTCCTTCTTCCTCCTCTTCCTTCCTTCATCCTCCTCTTCCTCTTCCTTCCTTCCTTCCTTCCTTCCTTCCTTCCTTCCTTCCTTCCTTCCTCATCCTCTTCTTCTTCCTCCTCCTCCTCTTCCTCCTTCTTCCTCCTCTTCCCCTTTATTTCCTCTCCTTATTGTTTAGCTTTTCTGACTCTGTCATTTTCACTGCTTGGACTGCCAATATCTAAAATCCCCCCGCCCTTTTTTGCCTGTTTGTTATGGAGAAATTTGTGGTATTAAAAGGGCCCATGACCAGAGGAGCCAGTCCTGTTTTACAGCTTGCTCTGACTTTGTGTCATTGCCACCATGGAGTGTATAGTGCTGGTGAGTGGGACTCTCTGGAGCTCTAAACTTTTGAAAATGTGTTTGGTTTCTGTCAGCCATAAAGATTACTTCTCGAAGAGGCCTCTTCTACCTGTGCCTCTGTACCTTGGGCACAGCAGGGAAAAATTCTCATGAGCACCTAGAGTACTTCCTTCATCATTGGTATATCTTACCAGACAACTATAAGAAAAGCCTCATTCAGGGAATGTTAGAAGAATTTCCATTAAGGTCAGGAATTAAAGGGAGGGAATGTGGTTCAGTGTGAGATCATCTGCCAAGAATGACAGAACTGCTGAAGCCTTTGGGAATGGACACACTGATGCTCCCAGCAACATCAGGATTCTGTTAGGAAGACTCAGCACCGCATACATGTGCACTGTGCATGTGTGCGCGTGTGTGAGCATACACATACACCTACACACACACATACACAGAGTAATAAACAAAGGGAATTTTCGTTGCTATTTACTAATAAAAGTAAATATTTCATTGTGTTTCTGGTCTTTGAGATAATCCCACAGTAATGGAATGAACTGCAAGGAAGACAGAGATCGGATTCATGGTGAGGGATTGAATGGGGGTGTTTGAACACTTGCTTCCCAGTGGGCATTGTTTGGTGAGCTTTAGGGGACTTGGGAGGTTTAGTCTTGCTGGAGGAAGCATGTCGCTGGGGGCAGGTTTTGAGAGATATATCTTCACCCTACTTTCAGTGTTCGCAGTTAAGAATGTGAGCTCCCAGATGTCTGTTCTTGCTACCCTGTTCCTTGCTCCTGGCTACGATACCTCTGAACCATAAAGCAGTCTCCTCCCTCTGGAAGCATAGCCAGAACAAGTTCTTTTATTCCCTAAGTCAACTTTGATCCTTGCGTTTTTATCAAAGCAACAGAAAAGTAACACATGTTCCCCGGTATCATAATTTGCAAATGCAAAATAAAAATTCTTAAGTAGTCCTCTGACAAAAGTTAATAGAACTCATTAGAGTTCAAAGACATCCGTGCAAGGTAAGCATACAAAAATTAACACTGTTTACTTAAGACCAGGAGGTACTGACCCACAATCTCTTTCAGCAACTTGGGAGGCTAAGGAAGGAGACTCAGGTCAGGCTGGGCAACTTCCGGAGACTCTCAAATAAATAAATAAATAAATAAATAAATAAATAAATAAATGAACAAAAATTTAAAATTAAAAAAAGAAAGACGGAAGGAAAGAAAGAAAGGAAGGAAGGAGGGAGGGAAGGAGGGAGGGAAGAAGGAAGGAAGGAAGGAAGGAAGGAAGGAAGGAAGGAAGGAAGAAAAGAAGGAAGGAAGGAAGAAAAGAAGAAAATACCCCTGAACTTAAATCTGGGCATGGTGATGAACGGCTCCCCATTCTGAGGAAGTTAAGGTAGAGGAACAATACATAGTTCTGTGTCAATGAAATTTTTTTTCCCCTTTTGCTAGTTATATCTTCATAAGTTTGGATGCATTCCATAGCCTTTAGAGAAGCTGAGTGAACTGAAGTTTAACTTGTTTCTTTGAAAGGGTATTTGAGGGGAGACAGTTCACTGAGGCCAGAGGCTCCCTCTCGTCTTAAAAATACCTCAGGGCTGCATTTTCCTACCCAGCCGTATAACTTGTTGACATTTTGTTTACACCCAGGCGTCACAGCTGCTCATACCCACTGAAAATGAAAAGAGAGAACAGAGCTAGCAGAAAAAGACTAGTCGCTGTATCCGAAATTTAACAGGGTTTCTCTTAAATTTCATAAAGCTCGGTGACCAGTGTGCCATGAGGAATTCATGTAGCACAAAGGCCCAGACATTGGGATGGCAGAATGGCTTAGACCCTTGGGAATAGACACACTGATGCTCTGAACAAAATCAGGATTCTGTTAGCAAGAGACTAGTGTCAGAGGGCCACTTGGCAGATGACTCCAAGCATATGGCCCTCTGTGAAGCAAGGTACAGATGCAACACAAATCAAAATACAATAGAAATAAACAACCCAAACACTCATGTGCCAATAGAGAAAACACATAATGTTTCTGAGAAGAAAAATATGCAGGATATGATATTTAAGGGCTTTACTGATAGATTTTAATTTTATAGATTGATTGATTGACTAATTTTGACATAAGGCCTTAGTATATAGCCCTTGGCTTGCCTGGAACCCATTATACAGACTAGGTTGAGCTCAGACTTATAAAGACTCATCTGCCCTTGCCTGCAGAGTGTGGGTGGAATTAAAGGTTTGTGCCACCATGCATGGCCTTAACAGTTTTAGAAAAAACACACACACACACAAATTAAGACAGGCCATTTTTCTTTGTGAAAAGTTCCAATATGGCAATGTTATTTCTTGGGTATTGATAAGCTCAAAATCTATAACAGTTCTATTCAAATTGCCACTCTTTTCTTGCCTTGAGAACTGGTCCTAAGTTTATGTATAGGAGGAAAGGTATAACTTCTGGTCTGAGCTCCTAGCATTCTAAAGAGATAGTGACAGATACAGTGTGGTTAGCACAGGACAATAGACTACCAGATCAGAGAATGGAATACACCAAAGAAACCCAGAAGTAGCCTTCAAGGCCTGTTAGGAACTGGTGTATGACAGGTGGTACTTCAAGCCTCTGAGAAATGACTGTATTTTTTTTTTTTTTTTTTTTTAGAAAGGATCTCATGTGGCCCATCCTGTCCTTAAACTCACTAGGTAACAGAGAGTGACCTTCAGCTTTTGAGATTCTCTACAGGCTGAGATTATAGGAGAAGATTACAGGCTTCTCCTCCCATTGGTGCCCAACAAGGCCATCCTCTGCTACAGATGCATCTGCAGCCATGGGTCTGTCCGTGTGTACTCATTGGATGGTGGTTTAGTCCCTGGGAGCTCTGGTTGATTGGTATTGTTTGCCCTTATATCTGGTTTAAGTGGTGATGGGGATGGATACAGGCCTCTGGACATGCTAGGACAGCACTCAACTATGTAATCTACCTTTCTAGCCCCTTAGTTTTGGGGGAGGACAGAGTCTCACCATGTCCAGACTGACCTAAAACTGATGGAAATCCTCCTGCCTCAGGCTCTTGGGTGCTGCAATGACAGGTCTGTGGTCTACAAAGTCCAACCTACAATTGACTATTTTATATTTAATTTTGGAAAGATGTCTTCCCTTGATGAGAAATGTTGTTCTTATTCACACAAAGTTCAAAACTAAAGGCCACACCGGCTAACATTATAAACATAGCAAAATGTTAATAGGAGACTCTTTTTAGAGGCTTGGATGTGAAAGGAGAATCTAAAAATGACATAACATCCCAAAGATTGACTACTGAATGCACATAAGTTTGGCGGGGAAAGGAAGTTCAAAGACAACTGACAGACTTGGAAAACTATTTGTAACATATATAGCAAAGGATAAATATTGCTTACAAAGAAGTTCATTGCTTCCAGAGATAAAGTCAACCCGTATTGCTAAAATGAATACAAGGTATCCTCGATAGTTTGGTGGAAGGCACACAAAATAAGGAAAACATACACACAGGAGAGAGACTATCACTGCTGTTGGGCAGGTGGCTCCCATGATTCAGAGCACTTTTTCCTCTTCTGAAGTACCTGAGTTCACTTCCTAGCATTCCTTTTTTTTTAAATTGGATTTTTTAAATTTACATTTCAAATGTTAGCCCTTTTCCTGGTTTCTCATCCATATTTCCTTATTCCATCCCTCCCCCTTCTTCTATGAGGGTGTTCTCCCACCCAATCACCCACTCCTTCTACCCTCCCATCCCTGACATTCTCTACACTGGGGGTTCCAGCCTTGTCAGGACCAAGGGCTTCTCCTCCCATTGGTGCCCAACAAGGCCATCCTCTGCTACAGATGCATCTGGAGCCATGGGTCTGTCCATGCGTACTCACTGGATGGTGGTTTAGTCCCTGGGAGCTCTGGTTGGTAGGCATTGTTGTTCTTATGGGGTTGCAAACCCCTACAGCTCCTTCTATCCTATCCTTTCTCTAACTCCTCCAATGGAGATCCCATTCTCAGTTCAATGGTTGGCTGTGAGCATCCAGCTCCATATTTGTCATGCTCTGGCTGAGCCTCTCAGGAGATAGCTATATCAGGCTCCTGTCAGCATGCACTTCTTGGCATCATCAATATTGTCTGGGTTTGGTTTGTATGTATATGGACTGGATCATCAGGCTCTGAATGGCCATTCCTTCAGTCTCTGCTCCAAACTTTGTCTCTATATCTCCTCCTATGAATATTTTTGTTCCCCCCTTTTAAGAAGAACTAAAGTAATCACACTTTGGTTGTCCTTCTTCTTGAGCTCCAGGTGGTCTGTGGATTGCATCTTGGGTAATTTGAGCTTTTGGGTTAACATCCACTAATCAGTAAGTACATACCATGTATGGTTTTTTTGTTTGTTTGTTTGTTTGGTTTTTTTTTTTTGTTATTGTGATTGGGTTACCACACTCAGGATGATATTTTCTCATTCCATCCATTTGCCTATGAATTTCATGAAGTCACTGTTTTTCATAGCTAAGTAATACTCCATTATGTAGATGTACCACATTTTCTGTATGCATTCCTCTGTTGAAGGGCATTTGGGTTCTTTCCAACTTCTGGCTATTATAAATAAGGCTGCTATTAACATAGTGGAACATATGTCCTTGTTATATGTTGGAGCATCTTTTGGGTATATGCCCAGGAGTGGTATAACTATGTCCAATTTTCTGAGGAACCTCCAGACTGATTTCCAGAATGGTTGTACCAGTCTGCAATCCCACCAACAATGGAGGAGTGTTCCTTTTTCTCCACATCCTCGCCAGCATCTGCTGTCACCTGAGTTTTTGGTCTTAGCCATTCTGACTGGTGTGAGGTGAAATCTCAGGGTTGTTTTGATTTGCATTTCCCTGATGACTAAAGATGTTGTACATTTCTTTAGGTGTTTCTCAGCCATTCGATATTCCTCAGCTGAGAATTCTTTGTTTAGCTCTGAACCCCATTTTTAATAGGGTTATTTGTCTCCCTGCAGTCTAACTTCTTGAGTTCTTTGTATATTTTGTATATAAGCCCTCTATCAGATGTCGGATTGGTAAAGATCTTTTCCCAATCTGTTGGTTGCCATTTTGTCCTAACAACAGTGTCCTTTGCCTTACAGAAGCTTTGCAGCTTTATGAGGTCCCATTTGTCGATTCTTGATCTTAGAGCATAAGCCATTGGTGTTCTGTTCAGGAAAATTTCCCCAGTGCCCACATGTTCGAGGCTCTTCCCCACTTTCTTCTATTGGTTTGAGTGTATCCAATAGGAGGATCTCAGTGGTCTATAACTCCTACTCCAGGGGAATGGGTGCCCTCTTCTGGCCTTTCTGGATACCAGCACACACATGGCACACACAGAAAAACAAAACAAAACAAAAAGCATTCATGGTTTTAGACAGACTGAAGCTGGTTAGATGTCCAACATAGTGGAGATGTACATTCATTCAAATTTCTGTGTTTTCATTAATATTAATGGGAAAAATTTAAGATATGTTACCAAATGGGAAAAAATTCACATCTTTTAAATGCTATATTTTTATAGTACTTAATTTTGTATTTATATCTTAAATTGCTCATATCCATATTTTAATTTTTATGTCATTTGTTTGTTTGTATGTGCTAGAGTGTGCATGCCATGGAGTGCTTGTGGAGGTCACAGAGCAACTTTTAGGTCTAGGTTCTCTCTTTCTACCATGTAGGTGCTGGGGATTGAACTCAGGTTATCAGGCTTGGCAGAAAGCGTCTTTACCCACTGATCAATTGTGAAGACCTGTGTTGTTTGGATATTTTCACCATACAATACTATATAGAAAAGTGTCTAAAATAATCTTTTTATATGTAGTTTCTTTCTCTCTTTCTTCCTTTCTTCCTTCCTTCCTTTCTTTCTTTCTTTCTTTCTTTCTTCCTTTCCTTCTTTTATTTTTTCTAAAAATATGCTATCATACTCTATAGCACAGGTTGGCTGGGAACTCATGTGGCCTAGACTGGCCTTAACTCATGGCAGTCCTCACACTTGAATCTCCCAAGTGCTGGGATTATAGGCATGTGCCATTATGTTTGTATAATTTATTTTGAAATGGAATCTTACCACATTGTCCAACCTGCTCTCTAGTGTATGGGCCCTCGAGATTCTGTCACTGCAGCCTCCTGTTTCAAGAGCAAAGACTATAGTCTTTTTTTTTTTTTCTCTTTTTCTTTTTTTTCAGAGCTGGGGACCGAACCCAGGGCCTTGCGCTTGGTAGGCAAGTGCTCTACCACTGAGCTAAATCCCCAACCCCGAAGACTATAGTCTTGTACCACCCCTTGTCATATAAAGATGGAGCTGAGTTTCACAAAATCAAAGGATTTCAATATCGTTGTCTGTGTATTTCTTGTGTGTGTGTGTGTGTGTGTGTGTGTGTGTGTGTGTGTGTTCATTAGTATATACATATGTGTTCATGTGTGTGGAGACCAGAGGTCAATGCTGAGTATCTTTCTCAGTTGCTCTCCATCATATTTTTTGAGACAGGATCGAACAAACTCCTCAAAGTTGTCCTCACTTAAATGAGAACTCTCTAGTTCAAATACATTGCCTGGCCACTGAGCTCTAGGATTTTCCTTTCTCCACCTTTGCAGCATGTCTGGGTTCCACATGGGAGCTGGAGATCTAAATTCAGGTCCTCATGTTTGCTGGGCTATGTTATAGATTTAGCCATCTCCCCATGTATGTATGTATGTATGGAGGGGTGATATGTATGTATGTATGTATGTATGTATGTATGTATGTATGTGTGTATGAATGTATGTATGTATGTGTATAGTGCCACAATGTACATGTGGAGGTGAAAGGACAACTTGGTGAAGTTAATTCTCTTCTTCTGCCTTTATGTTGGTTTGAAGTATCCAAGTCAAGTCTCTAGGCTTATGTGGCAAGCCCCTTTACCTGCTGAGTCATCCTGCCAGCTCTGTCTACAAATTTCTAAGTGCTCAAAATATTTCAAAATATGTACGTATAATATTGCTTTTGCAATTAAAGCACTTTGTCTGTCCGTCTGTTTATTTTAGGGTTTTTTGATATTGAGTCCTGCTATGTAGCTATATTTTCCTGGAATTCCCAAGTACTGTGCCACCGTGCTTGGATGAAAATGATTTCAAGGGGTAGTTCAACATCGAGGTCAGTCAGACTATGTTCTACTACTGCATACACCATACAGTAGCTGCAAGTTACTAAATTTAGTTTAAGTTACATGGGGTCCAGTCTGGTCTCAAACTTGCCATGTAGCTGATGCTGGCTGGCCTTGAACTACTGACCACTCTGCCTCCACCTCTAAAGTGGCAAAATGACAAGTACAGATTGCCAAATCTAGCTCTTCACGTTTTTCTTTAAAAATTAAATAAAATATTACTTCACAGATGTATTAAGTGAGAATGTTATTTGTGAAAGAAACTTGGCTTCTCCTAAGTGCTCAACCAATGATGGTTTCTTAAATCACTAACCTGACTTATAATTTTTTGTTTTTGTTTTTTGTTTTTTGTTTTTCAGAGCTGAGGACTGAACCCAGGGCCTTGCGCTTGCTAGGCAAGCGCTCTACCACTGAGCTAAATCCCCAACCCCATAATCTTTTAACATTATTTTTTTCCTAGACATTAAAAGAAAAAAGTTAGGTTGATTAATTTTTTGGTTTTGTTTGTTTGGTTTAGGTTTTCGAGACAGGGTTTCTCTGTGTAGGGCCTGGTTGTCCTGCAACTCACTTTGTAGCTCAGGCTGGCCTTGAACTCAGAGATCTACCTTCCTCTGCATTATGTGCCAGGCAGTGCACAAGGCACATGGAGGTAGAGAGATGAACAGAAGAGGATTCTATTTGTTGAGGATCTTGAGTTTGGTTTAATTTATTGTTTTCATTTTGTGAGATAAATGCAATTTCAGAACTATTTATAACATTCTAAAGACATAGAAAAAAAATAATGGCAAAGAGTCATAAAATCAGAGAACGTTTTTAGGTTTTTTTATTTTTAGGTTTTTGCTAGAGACCTATGTGGCTGCAAACTTTTTGCCTCAGCCTTCCAAGTGGTGGAATGACAGGTGTGCTACCCATACCCAGCTCAGAGTAAGATTGTCTTTGGATTTGAGCGAACTAAAATATTTTGCTCGACTTCCTATCTGGTGCAAACACATTCTTCCATGATTATAGGAAGACAGGTAGTTTCTGCTCTAGTAAAAACTACAATTGAGTAGTGAAGGATATTGGAGGCATTGAGGCAAGAGTGTCAAGGAGTTCAAGCAACAGTGGAAACCGGGCATGAAATCATTTTTGCCAAATTCTCTGGTATAACTTTAAGAACTCAGCCTGTGAAGACACATTTCTGGATGTAATATTTACATCCTAGAGCACACATATCTCAGATTTCAAATTAATGTCGAATAAAACTTTGCTTAGTAGATGTTGAAAAACAAAACCCTGCAATTTACTGATGCTGATGATTATTCTAGAAACTGCACTAACAATAGTTTTATCAACTTAGGCATAACACAAAGCTGAAAGCTGGTTGCCACCATACGGTTTATAGACAGAAACAGAGATAATATGTCTGATGTCACATAGCTACTTTGAAGGACTGTAATTTTAGCCTACATCACCCTCATCCCAAGGTCCACGTTGTCTGTCTGAGCCAATGTACGCTTTGTCTTCAGTTCTGGAAAGCATCCAATGCTGGAAACTCAATACAGCAAAAGGCACCTGTTTTGCTTAAAACATTCTCTCTTCCCTTCAGTTTCTGTGGTTTTGTTTGTGCACTGATCAAGTGTGCATTTGATCTGTCCGTTTTCTTCATTTCGTGCTGCCTGGCACTGTGGTTGGTGACTTTGGTGGCCAGGCTTTTAGGTCTTGGGGAAAACAGGAATGACATCACTCCTCTAAAATTTATTGCTCGCCAGGAGCTGGAAATGCTCTTGGCCACTGTGCACTAAGAGAACTTCCAGAAGCTACTTGTAACATGCACTTCGCTTTCTTGTAAACTCACAACCAACACTGAGTCACTGGGATCTGGTGACTGCTACCAGTTCCTCTGGTTTTTATCCAGTTCTGTTTAATTTGGACATCACCATCTTATTAGGCTTCATTCAACTCCTTATCTCTGTTGCTAGATGTAATTCATTTAATAATTAATGTATTTATTTAATTTTATTTTGAGGTAGCTCTTTCCTGTGCTGTCTCTATGAGTCTTGAATGATTATGTGTAAATTTTGAACTGCTGGTCCCCTGACGGCTCCTCTCACAAGCTGGAATTACAGGCATACACCACCGTACCCAGTGAACTTTAAGGTATAAAGTCGAATTAAAAACAAAAGAGAACAAAGCAAGATGGAGCTGCAGGGGATAAAGACAGCTCAGTGGCAGAATACTTACTCAGTCTGTACAAGGCCCTGGATTATATGCCCAGAACTGGAAAAAAATAAGATAGGACCTCACTATGGTGCTCAGGTGGGCCTCAAAAGCCTAGGCTCAAATACTCCTTTGGCTTGGGAGTCTCCAAGCCTGGCTGGATTTGCATTTTAAAAATCAAGACTTTATCATTATTCTGTTAAATGCAATTCAAAATTGTTTTTGGTCCATCACTTCAGGCTGTCAAACCTTCCCAGTTTTGATATGCTTCTCCAATTTATTAGATAACTTTGCAAGTTTTATGAAAACCTCACTCCCCAGATCTCAGTGTTTTCATGCTCTCTTTTGAGGAATTGAGGGAAAAAGGGAGTTTTGAATTGTGTTACTAATGACCTCTTTCCAAGTTGGGAGAGGTTCATTAATCAACCCTCTTTTGTTATCATTGTTCAATCAACTCTGTTGTCATTGCTCAGTAAGGGATGAATTCACCTAGTAAGCCAGCATCCCACCTATAGAAATATATCTTCTTTTTCTTTTAGAAAGAAAACCCATTTTTATTAGAAGTTTATTTGTATATGTATGTTCATTCTCACTATGGGGTGTGTGTGTGTGTGTGTGTGTGTGTGTGTGTGTGTGTGTGTGTGTGTGTGTATGTGTTTCAGTGAACAACTTGCAGGCCTTCATTCCTTCCTTCCTTCCTTCCTTCCTTCCTTCCTTCCTTCCTCTCTCTCTCTCTCTCTCTCTCTCCCTTCTTCCCTCTCTCTCTCTCCCTCCTCTTCCCTCCTCCTCCTCCTCCTCCTCCTCCTCCTCCTCCTCCTCCTCCTCCTCCTCCTCCTCCTCCTCCTCCTCCTTCTTCTTCTTCTTCTTCTTCTTCTTCTTCTTCTTCTATTTTTCTACCATGTGTGTTCCAGGGATCAAACTCAGATCATCCAGTTTGATAGCAATCACCTTTACCCATGCAGTTGTCCTTCCAGCCTAAAATCATGGACTTGAAGTTTGAAAACATTTTCCTGTCCTTGTTGGTTTGGCCTGGTGTATTCTCAGTGAGACCATGCTGGCTCTGAGAATCATTGCATTCCCTCCTAAGTGCTCACAGACTATTTTATCTACTTGCTTGTCCCACCACAAACCTGTCATCTTCCCTGTTAGTTATTGTCTAGGAACTTAGGTAAAATTATAAAAAGAAATTCAATTACAAAGGCAAAACTATTCAAATAAATCTCTCTCAATCTCTCTCCCTCTCCTTCCCCTGCCCCACACAAATAAGTAGAAGAAAATAGCAACAGCGCACATAGAATTTTCATTCAAGATTGTATAACATGGATTTTATATGTGTGTTTGAAGTGCACCAAACAGTTCAAACATATCATTAATGGCATGACAGGTGCTCAAATCAACTAAAACAGACTTCCATTAGTACTGGTTCTCTAGGTAGTTATACTTTTTGCATTTCTCTATATACATCCATTTTACTTTTGTTTTTGAGACAGGGTCTCACTATGAAGCCTTGGATACCTGGAACTGGCTATGCAGGACAGACTAGACTCAGACTCATAGAGACCTGCCTGCTTCTACCTCTCTAGGATTGGGGTTACAGTTATACACTACCATGCCTGACTTATTTACTTACTTTTTGAGTCAGGATAGCATGTAGCCCAGGCTGGCCTTAAACTAGCAGGATACCAGATGATCACTTTGAATTGTCAATCCTCCTTTCTCCACAGACCAAGTGCTGGGATTGTAGGCCTGCATTACCACAGCCAGATTTTTTTAATTGAAGTTAGTTAACTTATTTATATTATTTTTTGAGGCAGGGTCTTTTGCTGTTCTGCCTGGCTTTAAATTGTATGTAGCCAAGGTTGTTCTTGGATCCCTGATCCTCCTACCTCCACTTTCCATGGATCATAGACATGTGCTACCATGTCTTACAGTCTTTGGTTTTTTTTAAAGGAGGAGGTGAGCAGATCCTGCTGCCCACATATGAGGGAGCCACTCCTGTGGATTTACCTATAACTCCTTCATAGACTTTGGGATTATATCAGATTCTGACTGGCCCAAAGTAGGTCTTGAAGAGCTATTCCAATGGATTTCTCTGGGGGATCTTCTCATGGTCTGACCCCTTTATGGATGACCCCAAGAATCTGGAAGAAAGGACATAGTACTGTGTTTCCTACAATTCCCTTTGGATGCCACTGCTGCAGTGGGAGGAGTCACAGGAGTCTGGGCTAGCTGAGCTCTCCAGTCAAGACCTAAACTGCAGATGCTCAGTTTTGCATATAAAATAAAGATAAAGTTATGAAGTTTTATGGCAAATGGATAGTTCTGGAAGTTATTAAGAGCAAGGCTCAGACTCAGAAAGACAAATATCAAGGTTGGGGATTTAGCTCAGTGGTAGAGCGCTTGCCTAGAAAACGCAAGGCCCTGGGTTCAGTCCCCAGCTCCGAAAAAAAAGAAAAAGAAAAAAAAAAAAAAAGAGAAAGACAAATATCAAATGTTTTCTCTAACATGTATACCATATATACATATGAGGGGGAGCTTTTGAGGAAGGGAGAAGAGACAGCAAAAGACACGTGCCATATAACCAAAGAGTACATATGGAGGGACCCATGATTCTAGCTGCACATGTAGGAGAGGCCTTTGGTCTTGGGAAGGCTCGATGCCCCAGTGTAGGGGAATGTCAGGGCAGGAAGGCAGGAGTGTGTGGGTGGGTGGGGTAGGGAATAGAGGGTTTCCAGGGGGGAAACCAGGAAAGGGAATAACATTTGAAATGTAAATAAATAAAGTATCCAATAAAAAAAGAAAATGGAAAGGAGGTTATGGGATGTGCAGGAGGATACAGTGTGGGGACAAGAACGGGGGAAAAGAAGGGAGAAAGAAAGTTACTAGCAACAAATTCTGTTTGAACATCTCATAATGAAATCTAACACTTGTTATGTTAACTAAAACTTTGAAATTAAAAATATATAAATGTAAAAGGTTAAGGAAACTTACTACAACATATATTTATCATGTGATAATAACCTGCTGGTTATCAGGCAGAGACTACAGCAGGAGTACCTTGGATGAAAGTAAGGATAGCTTCATTCTAATGAGATATCTGTTCGTTTGTAATATTTTATTAGTTCTCTGAGCATTTCATACAATGTTTTTTTTTTAGCATATTCATTCCTTCCTCAGTTCCTCCCAGATCCAACCCTCCTTTCTTACCCACCCAACTCTGAGTCTTCCCGTGTTTTAGATTTCATCAAGTCCAGTTTGTGCTCCCTTGAGAGTGTGGCCATCCCTTGGAACTTGGTTGACCTACTAGAGGTCACACCCTTGAAGAAAACTGACTCTCCTTCTCCCAAAAACTATCAATTGAAAAGAGGAGGACCATGATGGGGAGGGGCTTTGAAGACAAAATCTAAATGAGCTATTTGTACACCTGATTAAAACATATTTTTAAATGCCAACATTTTATTTAAACCAGATGAAAGACATTTGTTCTAGATGGTTCTAAACAGTAAATTTTAGAATAAAAAGAAGGAAAGAATGGAAATATAATTTTCCTTCTGTTTTTTATTTTCTATCCAGAATACTTGAAGATTTTCCAGAAAGTTCTAGGTACAAAATTTCAAGCAAGATGTTGCAATTTCTCATATTCATTCTATTTTGTTACTCTAATAAACATTGCCTAAGAAAATCTCTTATTGTAGTATATGTTTTCTCAATTTTCTGAAAGTTTTAAGAATACCACCTCATCAATTGCCCAAATGAACTATTAGTTTATAGTTTAGATAGCTTTCTACCAGTGGTAGAGAGCCAATGCCGCTAAAATTAGATTAACATTACATTTTGTAGCAGATGCCCATACCACTGAGCCCATCTCTTGGTTCACATGGAGCCATGCTGTGCAACTCTTGGGTGGGCAGACACTCTCTCATCTCACGTATCTGTGTCCTGGTTACTTTTTATTGTCCTCTTGCCACAACCTAAACTCAACTAGGAGAAGGCATCTCAACTGAAGAATTGTCTTGATCTGATTGGTCAGTAGCTATGTTTGTGTGAGTCTGTGTTCACTGCTGATTGATGGTGAAGGACTCAACCCACTGGGGGTGGCACCATCCCTAGACAGGTATAAGAAACCTAGGGAATCATGAGCCAGACAGTGAGTCAGAAAGGAGTTCCTTTCCTGACCTCCTTCAAGAGACGGAGTGGGAAGTGTAAGCCAAATAAACCCTTTCCTCTCAAAGTTACTCTCAAAGTCATGGTCTTTATTACCACAGTAGGAAGCTAACTCGAACACTGTGCATGTCTATTTTTCTACTTGGGGACTTGTGTTAGTACTACAGAATATGCACAAGGCATTGTAGAAATGTGAAGTATTTAATGTCCCTGGTATGGTACTGACAACCAAGGATCCTCCCAACACCCTCTCCCTTTCTCCCTCCTTCCCTCCCTGACTTGGAACTCTCCGGGTAAGATTGGCTCCATTTTCTCTCCCCAGCACTAAGATTATCATGTTCTAGTATGTTCAGCTTTTTTTCAGACAGCTTCTAGAGATCAAACCTAATGCTCTTATTTGGCAAACATTTCACTGACTGAGCTACCTCAGTTGATTCCCTTGACTCTTCTGAGAAACATGAAGCATATTCTACCTGGTTTTTCAGAAGATCTTTCAGGAAACCTCAGCTACCCCAGGACAGTATTATGCTCAGCGATATACGGTCTTTCTCACAGTCTTGTTTCAGAGTCCACTTTAGGACACAGTTAGATATTCCCTAGTTAGTAGACCGATCCTACTAACATTTCAGTGCCTTGCTTAGGAATTAATTGCTTGCAGGATGTCGTGTCTGCAGCCCAGGCAAGGGGGTGCTGGAGTAGAGGAAGGGTGCTGTTGTGGGAAAAGTGCAGGACTGAATCAAAGATCTCAAGTCTGAGCCAGGTCTCAGTGAATTGTTTCAACATGTCCTGCAGTTGACCTGAAAAGCTCAGCTCTTATAGCATCATATCGTGGGCTACACAGCCAAGGGTCCTCCCTGGGACACTCAGCATTTTCCAAAATCTATTTGTTGTAGAAATCTAAGTTCAGTTTTCAGACTCATTCTCTTAGTATCAAATTCATTCCCTCCAGGACTTTATCCTGTCATGTTATTTAGTAATACACACACACACACACACACACACACACACACACACACACACTCACTCACACACACCCTGGGGGGATTTCAAACCACGCACCTTCAGTATCTTCAACCTGACCTTCTCCTGTGAACTCCTGTGTCATGTAGCACCTCTACTTGTATGCCTAATAGACATCAACAGAACATATTCACAACTGGAACCTTGCTTTCTTCCCTACCCAACTCCCTTACCCACATCTTCTCTGACAGTACAGAATAGTTCCATTTTGTTTTCTGTCTTTTACTTAAAGAATTTTATTTTATGTGCATTGGTGTTTTGATTGTGTGCACATCTGGGTGAGGATTTGGGCCCGGCCACCATCATCTCTTAGTCTATTCTAATCACACATTGACTAACCTGTCTGTACTTCTGCTCTTGACCCCTTACAATTCATTCTAAATGACCTTCATGAAAGTATTAAGTTAGATGACATAGTTGATATGTTAGGACATCCCAACAGTATAAATTCCACTGTACACTGAGCGATCTTAGGCCTGCATTTTCTACAATTCTGTTACTATTTCTCTTCTGCTTGAATCTTCTCTGATTCCATTTTTTTCTGATGGATGTAGCCTCGCTGTGCTTCTGTGTCTTATGGGAGTCTTGTATTTGATTTTTCCCCCTTCCTGGAATTCTCTGCTGTCATACATCCTTAGGGACACTCTCTTCAGCAAGGTCTCAACTCAGATATTACTACATTGATATGCCTTCCTTTACCTCTATCATACCTACTTTCCACACAAATACATACCCACATGTAAGCACACATGTGCATGTATGTCTCTGTTACTTATATAGTTTCTTTATCTTTTGTAGCTTCCCTCTCTCCCAAACAGAGCATAAGTTCTATGAGATTAGTAACTTTGATTTATTTCCTGTGCATGCTGGTCACCCTACCATACTTTCTAATACAAATCAAACACCCAACAAGTATACTGTGAATGATGTAATGAACTAATTACCAATTAGGGGATATTGGCTTGCAAAATTTTTAACCTGTCTTTCCCTCAAGAACAACATCTTAGTTGACTAAAAATTATTAAAGATATGTGATCGTTTATTTCAGAAAAGGACTTTAAGTTAAAATTCTATTTTAAATGATGTGTATGCATGTGCATCTGTGTGTGTGTATGTGTCTGCAAGTGCAAACACCCACAGAGGCCAGAAGAGGGCATTGGATCACTTGAAGCTGTAGCTAACGGCTGTGGGAGATACCTGACGTGGGTGCTGGCAACCGGATTTTCTGAAAGAGCGGCCAGTGCACTTAACCAATGAGTTGAGTGTTGAGAGATGGAAAGAGCCATCTTTATAGCCTTTCTTTCATTATAAATTTTAGTCTTTGGAAGTTGGCTATCAACTCAGATTTTGTTAGGGCATATTAACTAGAGTGTTTATTTTTAAACTTTTTCCTTTTCTTTATAAGTTTAACAAAACACACATATTTGTTTAGACCAACTTTGTATTTACCTTCTACTTTTCATTCCAACCCCAACGACATTCTGCGTGAGTATTCTACTTTGCTCTAGGTACATTGCATTCTAATAGAATTTGGATTTAGGAACAAAAGGACTCATCAAAAGCAACTTCCTGCTCATCCACTATAACATCAAGCGAAAAAGAAGGAACAGCTAGATACCAGTTTTGCAGTTGCACAAATAGCCCAAGACACTGAGTCCAACCCTATCTTCTTGCCTATCAAGCCAGGATGTGCTCACCACTGTGTCTTTCCTCCACTCATCTCAATTAGCAATCGTTTTATTTCTAAGCCAAGGAATTGTTTAGCTAATTATAAAACACTTATTTAAAGTTTACAGATACATAGATATTCCCTTTTAATTCTTTCTTTGAAGCTGATATCAGGTGCCCCTCTCCTTTCCTCCTCTGTTTACCGAAGTAACAAGGACTGCCATTTCTTTGACATCTGCTGAGTGGAAGACTGACTTCAGTTTTTCAAACATCTCTCTTGAGGCTCAAGTACAATGCTGCAATTGGTGCTCGATTGCTCAATTGCACATTGTGGTTGCAATCTTTTTCCTGCAATGGTTTTGACCTAGTCATTTCAGTTGTAAATCTTCTCTTCAAATTCACAAATGACTCATCTTCCACATTTGACGATGTTTATTTATTTGGGTGGTTCAGAAGTGTTTTATTATTACTTGCCTAACAGAAGTACAACGACTCTTTCATTATCAAACACCTCATCATTAGAATAAATACTCAGTGTATGTTACAAACAAATCGGCTCCGAACACTGATGACCTAAGTGCTTCTATCTGTGAGGACAGGGGTTGATCTGGTTTTGGAGGGCCCTTCCCTCCATCTCCATCTTAGAGTAAATAGCTACCTCTGGAGCCTCCTGGAAGGTTTCTGTCACCTTCCAGCATGTGTTTATCAACGATACAGAATTAGAAGGGGAAGTAGAGGAAACGGCAAAATAGTGGAAGGAAGAGTAGATTCATTCATTGATTTACAGATGCTGTCCTATGCGCAGCAGGCTGCTATGGCTCTATACAGATCAGGGCAGGAGCTTCTGGAGACTGGGGCTGGGGTGCAGGGGGGTAGACTGGAAAAGGGTAGGGAGTGGAAAGAGAAGTGAGTCCACATAGAAACTGTTGGATTATTGCTGTGAGGTGTGCAAAGGAGGAAAGGGTCACAATGAATGAATACCAGCAAAGGCTATGCCTGGGCTTCTTAGGAGCAGCTAGAAGAATGGTCTTTAAAAAAAAAAATTGTAATTCCCATAGAGTTAGGCTAGCAGTTGCCCAGAGGAAATGTCTAAATAAGTTATACTAGTTGGAGAGGTTAAGAAGTTGGGTTGGAGTGATGGCTCAGCGGTTAAGAGCACTGACTATTCTTCCATAGGTCCCGAGTTCAAATCCCAGCGACCACATGGTGACTTACAACCATCTGTAATGAGATCAGATGCCCTCTTCTGGTGTGTCTGAAGAGAGCTACCGTGTACTTATAATAAATAAATAAAGAAACAAAGAAACAAATCTAAAAAAAAAAAAGAGGTTGGAAAGGTTTGAAATGACAATGGGAATGAGCTCAAGGGACCATGGTGTGCAGAAAACACAGGAGCATGGTGCCCAGTAGAAGCTAAAGACAAGATGCTAGACTGGAGGGAAAGGAGAAGAGAAAGCTGAGAGGTATTTAGAGCCCAACCAGGCGAACTTAAATTTGTATATTGTTTTTAAGAATGGAAAGTGTGGCCCCTGAGAGGGCTCACTGGGTAACAGTGTCTGCTGCCAAGCCTGATGACTGGAGTTCAATTCCCGGGACCTGCATGTTGGAAGGCGAGAAATGACTTTGCAAGTTGTCTTCTGACCTCCACACACACAGCATAACAAGCACATGTACACACACACACACACACACACACACACACACACACACACACACAGAGAGAGAGAGAGAGAGAGAGAGAGAGAGAGAGAGAGAGAGAGGAATGAATGAATGTAAACAATTCCTAATGTGGAGTGTTGAGGGCAGTACAGACAAGTCAGTAAGCATCGCAACAACAGGCAGGGGATGTTGAAGGCACTGTGTCTGGGTATGATGGTATCTACACAAACATTTAATAAAAGCATGTTCAACAAGTGGTGAACACGTTGACGACAAACACTGTAGGAGAAAACATTGCCACAAAGAATAGAACTCAGAACCCGTGGGGCCCAAGGCGCAGCTCCTGTCCTAAGTGAAGAGAGCAGGACAATAATAGCTCCTTCAGGTCTTGTTCAGGAAAACTTAAAGTTAAGATGAGTTATATTAATTTTTATGTGAATATCCTAGGGTAATGAAATGACTATGCTAGTCTTAGATGTGCCCTGAATTTAATTTCTTAAAATTGTTGATGTCAGGACTTATTCCTGTTCTTTACCTTGTTTGCATAAGTGAACTATTCAGTGTGCCCTAGCAGGAAAATTAATAATCTAATTACTTTAGCAAGCGAACATTGCCTAACAGTTCATTTTCCCCAAACTCATATTTTCTTCTTTCTTGTCTTCTTTTTTATCTCCCGACCCCCTTTCTTTTGGGCATACAGCCCAGGCTGGTCTTAAGTGCGCATGCCTGACAGGTTCTTTGTCATTTCAACACGAGTTATTACTGTTTTCCTGGGGACCAAACCCAAAGCCTTACTCATGCTAGGTAAGTCCTACACCACTGGGTTACATCCTTGGCTTTCCTTGATTTTAAAACATTCCTGCCATTTGTCCATTCACAAACACTCCTCATATGTTGTACTTGCTAGTTTTGTGTGTCAACTTGACACAAGCTGGAGTTATCACAGAAAAGGAGCCTCAGTTGAGGAAATGCCTTCATGAGACCCATCTGTAAGGCATTTTCTCAATTAATGGTCAAGGTGAGAGGACCCAGTCCATTGTGGGTGGTGCTGTGCCTGGGCTGGTGGTCTTGGGTTCTATAAGAGAGCAAGCTGAGCAAGCCAGGGGAAGCAAGCCAGTAAGAAACATCCCTCCATGGCCTCTGCATCAGCTCCTGCTCCCTGACCTGCTTGACTTCCAGTCCTGATTTCCTTTGGTGATGAACAGCAACGTAGAAGTAAGCTGAATAAACCCTTTCTTCCCCAACTTGCTTCTTGGTCATGATGTTTGTGCAGGAATAGAAACCTTGACTAAGACAATATGCTCTACTCATTTTCAAAGATATTGCATTACTTAAAGTATTCTTCCTATTTATGCAGAACTGAATTAAAACATTCTTTTTTTTTGTTTGTTTTTGTTTGTTTGGTTTTTCCAGACAAGTTTTCTCTGTGTAGCATTGACTGTCCTGGCACTCACTCTGAACCAGACTGGCCTCATATTCACAGAGAACCATCGGCCTCTGCCCCCTGAGTGCTGGGATTAAAGTCCCAGACCACCACTGCCCATCTAGCATCCTAAAATTTAAGCAGTTGGTGCTTGACAAGAAAGAAAGGTGCAGCTTATGCAGAGCCACAGTACAAAGCTTGGGGCTGGAGAGATGTCTCAGTGGCTAAGAACTCTTGCCGCTCCTCCAGAGAGCCCAAGTCATCTAGGTCATACAACCTGTAACTCTTAACTCCAGGAAATCTGACACCCTTTTCTGGCCACCACTGTTACCTGCACACACATGGCATTCACTCACACAGAATATAGATAGAGTTATATATTTTATTGCTACATATTATATGACTATATGTATTTATATAATACAAATAAATAAGGACATATATTATAAAACATAAATACACATACGCATAATAAACAAAATACATATAAAACCAAAAAACCCAGACATATACATATGTAAACAATGAAAATAAATCTTATAAAACAACAACAACAACAACGAACCCCCAGGCAATTACAAATTTGTCATGACCAGTAACTTCTACATGCTTGCTAGTGAAAATGGCAGACATTTCTTGGCCCACTCATTCATAGCTGTGATAGACCACAGATGTTTGGACTTCCCAGATGCTCTGAGGAGCCAACATGGTGCTGTTGAACCCTGTGTGAGGTTCACACACAGAATAAAAGGAATGACCACACCACAAACCAAGTCTGAGTCGCTCACTTTTATCTACAGGAGAAAAAAAAAATTTTTTTTTTTGCTGTGTTTTTTAAAAAATGGTAGGGAATACTTTCCAAAGAAAATTAAATTAAAATTGAGCTGCACTTTTGCAACTGTCAGCATGAGTGATGCATGAGAACTTTAGTGATTCATTTATTCTCTGCTCCATATTTGAATTTGAGTTTTATAGTAATTGATAATTGTGTCTGAAATGGTGACTTAGAAGCACAGGTTCACTTGATGAGTTGGTTGGTTCTAGGACAGACTCTCAGATAGTCCAGCCTGGTCTTGAATTCTCTGTTGCTAAAGTTGACTCTGAACTTCTAATCACCCTAGGATTATACTGTATATCTGGTTAGTGCGAGTTGGGGATGCCTTCCCATGTGCTACCCACTCCTACTTACACATGTTTAACAATTGATTCTCTTGGAGTTGAGAGCTTCTATGGCATAAAACTCCCATCACAACTGATTTCAAGCTACCACTGGACTCTGGAAAAGTGTTTTTTGCACCTAATGCAGGATTTTAAAATATCACCTGAATCATCAGCCTGGTTAAGTTTGGTCATCTAAGGACTGTCACTAAATGTGTTGCAATGGTTGCCAGTGTTGAATGAACAGAGACTGTCTGAACAATCAGAAAATTTCAATTACCAAGTGAGCCAACCAACTGAAACTCACATTGTGTTTTGTTTTCTTATCTAAATTATCAGGACCGCTCTAGGAGTCTTTGGATAAAAGAAATACTGAAGTATTTTCAAACACACCAAATAATACCCATGTGAATGGAAGAATCATAAGAATTTGAATTCATCTAGTGAGGAAGAGGTTAAGATGACTTCTATGACTTTTAGGGTTGGAGACACATCTCAGTAATACAATCCTTACCATGCACAAGGCCCCATGTTGTCCATTCCCCTCACCAGTTATCACCAAAGGCCCAAGGAATAATGGTTAAACAAATCCAGTGCTCATCTTACATTTCATACTTCCTTATTTCCAGAGGATCATGAACAACAACAACAACAACAACAACAACAACAACAACAAAACTACAATGAAAATGGGAGTTTCAGGTTGAACTGAGTAACAGACTATCTAGTTGCAAAGATTATTCAGAATGCGTTAGAATGCTATTCCTTTTTAAGATGTCTGCTGAAGTCACAGACTTTGAGATCATTCTGATGTGATTTTTATCATAGACCTAATGAACTTCATGCGTTGAGCACATTGCTTTAGTTTGTCACGACACACAGAGCATGTCTGAAGCAGAGGTGTCTTAGCCTACTGAGCAAAGTGCAAATCTTGGAATCCAAACAGTTTCAGTGGTACTGAGGGGATGAATGACTACTTTAGGTAGGGGAAATTGAGATCCAGGGAGGGAAGTCTCAAGTGAAGGGTGTGGGGCCTGCAAAATTCATCTGTCTTCTTGAAAAAGATCAGCTTAACTCTGGCCCAAGATTCTCATTTCTCACCATGTCCTGTCTTCAAAAAAAAAGAAACCAGCCATGAACACATGTGTGGTCATAAATCACCCTGGCAATTGTTAGAAGAAAAAAAAAAAAAAAAAGAAGGATTTGCAACAGTCCCAAAGGGCCCTCCCCAGCTCTTTGCACTCACCTTGAGAAGAACCTCATGACAAAGGACACAAAAGCTGTTCCTTCTCTCTTCCTATCCTGGTGATCAGCAGTGTTCTCTTTGGACTCCTGGCATCTGGGCCCAGTTGCTGGGTTACAGGCAAATATAATCAAAACAAACACTAAAAGGTACTCTTTTGGCTCTTACCATGTTGGAAAGGTCTTCTGCCTTGCAGCTTCTATGCGACTAGTGATTTTCTTATTACTTGCCCTTTGCTTTCCTTCCTGCAGCACATCTCTTTGTTGAGGAACTTGTGAGCAGAGGGTGCTCGTAATGAGACCATTAGACCTTCAGACCTCTGCTCCAACTTCCGGCAGAAGAACAGAGCATTTAACCCATTCCTAGTGACACTCTTTTAACAGACTTTGCCAGCCTAATCCATCCTCTGGGAACGGGGATGCTGTGGTGTGGCTCTTAACCTCTTGCTCCCCACTTTTTTCCACTTACCAAGGACAGATTGCCAAGGAAACAAATGGTATTTTCCATTCAGGACTATGGTGCCAGGTTCCGAGATGGACTTCCTGCCTCTCGGCTCCTGTGATGCGTTATGCTATATTTGAACTTGGACAGGAAAGCTACAGGCGTGTTTAGAAGTTTGGGAAATAAGATCTATGGCAAAAGTCAATCTATTAACCAGTTTGTCCAGAGTATTTTATTAAGGTCCACAGGGTGCCAAGCACTTTAATAGAGTTGGGGCATTCCAGAGTGCTCTGCAGAAGTCAAAGACACCAGGGTGATTTGTCTTGGAGAAGGGGGAGAGGAACTGTCATAAATCCTCCAACGTTTAAAGAGGCATTTTATTCAAAGGGTAGGAAATGAGTGGACCCCAGCTTTGCAGATGCGGAAGCACAAAGAAATACATTTTGAAATATGGGCTCTCTGTTTATTTCCAACAGTGCAAATGTCCAAATACTTTGATGCCTTTCCCGAGAAAGATGGCCACATATCCTTTCTGGAAACCCACACCAAAACTGGTCTGCTTTGGTATGGCCTAGCGAGCGTGCATATGGTTATCTGAAGGCCAGGCAGGCATGACTTTTGATGTAGGGACCGTCTAACCACGACTGAACTTTGAAAAGCAAACATTCACTGTGTTGCTAGAAAGGTCACCGGTAAGCGTTTTTATTCCCATGTTTTGTAAAATTTGAGCCAAAGATGACAGGGTATCTTTTCCAGGATCACCAAAAGTATGAGTGTCAGAACCAAGCACATATTTTTCAAGTGTATGTTGTATTTTATTAAAAGTTTGAAGGTTCCAGAATGTGTTTACTCTATTAGTCCTTCCGGGCTGCCTTGCACTGGGTTTTCTCTTTTTCCTATTTCTTTTTCATCTATCATCATAAATACTGTTTATTGAATTCTTTCTGTGCCTAGCTCCATGCTCTGAGTATTAGTATGAATTCATCTTTTGCACCTTCCATCAGGTAGGCATCCAGACAGAGACTTATCTAATCACAGTTACCAAACTACTGGGTAACGTAGCCAGACCCAAACTCCTGTCTCTGGATCCACAGTTCTTTCTTCACTATACTGCTGGTCTGCTAAGGGGAATCTGACTCAACAATGGTAAAAGGACTAAATTATTTTTAATTAAAAATAATTTATATGTATTACCAAAGTTGCTATGCTATGTATGATCTATGCCAACCAATACACTTGAGACTGGGGCTACTCCTCAGCTGGTAAAGGGCTTGTCTTGCAAGCGCAAGGATCTGAGTTCACTCCCCCAGAACCTATGTGAAAAAGCCAGGGCAGGAGTATGTAAATCCTAACACAGGAGAGGCAGCTGAGGCAGGTGAATTCCTAGGGTTGTCAGGGCAACTAGCTTAGCTTATTCTGTGAGGTCAAGACCCATGGGAGATCTGCCCTAAGAACGAGGTGGATTCACCCGAGGAACAGAGGTCATTATCTGGCCTGCATATGCACATACATGAGCATATACGCCAGAACATTCATTCACACAGCATGGCTGAAAGCCTAAAAAATAACCTAACAGTATTCAAAGTAGAGAACTAATTTCCTTACTCTCATCTTTGATAAAGTGATAATATAGATGTAAGATGAATTCATTCAGGTGGCGTTTCCTAAAAATACTAGTGTAGCCTCAAACTCTGGAAAACTTTTCACACGGTGCTGATATTTTGTCCAACAATTTAATGCTGTTTTATAATCTGACAAAGGCATGCCACTGACTTCATGCCTCTGGAATGTTCCAAATCCCTTTTAGAGATGCCTTTCCATTTGAATCTCCTTAAGATGGAGCCCAACCCCCCTTTTTCCTTTCATGATTAGATTTACCAGGACTACAGGTAGAATAAGCAAGCGGTAGAAAGTGCTAGGATCTGGTGTGATTCTAAGCAAGGCTTTTAAAAAGTGACTTTAAATTGTATGTGTGTGTGGAGGAGGGGTCATGGGCACACGTATGCAGATGCTTACAAAAACCAGAGGAGGACATTGGGTCCCCTTGCTGGAGTTACACTTGGATGTGCCAGCCTCAACAGGACCAGGGTCTCTTAACTGCTGAGCCATTTCTTCAACCCGAAGCCTTTTATACCCCAGTTGGGGCTTTTCAACTGCAAAGCGATAACGAGGACCCCCAGTTGTTGGGTTTCCTATGAAGAAGTAAACAAAAAAGTAAGAAGAAAAAAATTTAGTGAGGTATGTAATTGGTGATGGTGTTTGTGGTCCCATGTGGAAAGGATTACAATTTGGTGGATGTTTTCCCCATTAGTGGTCATGCTGGGAATCCATTGAGTGGAAGGTCAGTGCTCCACTATTAAGTTACACTCAGTCATTATCATAGTTAAACTTGAATCTAGAAACATCTAGCAGTAAATACAATGATTTGTTTGGGTCACCTGACCTTCAGATTCCGATTCTCTATAGAGGAGACTTTAAAAAAAAAGAGGTTTATTTATTTTATTTATAAGACTACACAATCCAGTTACAGATGGTTGGGAGCCACCATGCGGTTGCTGAGAATTGAACTCAGGACCTCTGGAAGAGCACTTGGTGCTCTTAACCCCTGAGCCATCTCTCCAGTCCCAAATGAAACTGTTTTGAATGAAGGTAATGTTTGCTCTTTGCTTTGAATTTTCTCTGACCACTATAAAAACAAATCTCATCAATTTCTCTGTAAAATGTCTTTCTGTTCTCATAATTCCTACCCCTATTGGTGCCATGAGAATTCACTATTGCAAGTGCAGTCTCCTGTGTGAAACTCTTTTTGTGTCTCTTTCACTCCATCCCCCTTCATCTCTCTCCTCTCGACCTGAGCTCAAGTTCAGCTGAGTCTCTCTATTAGCTCTGACTCCTACTTGCTGCTACCCCAACGGCTGTTCTATATATTACCTGGATCATCTTTCCCCTGGATTATTGAATTATTTTCTTCTAGGACAAATGGACAATTTCGCTGTCTAGTCAATGCTTGACTGTTTCCTATGAAGGAAAGTCTGATAGAGACAGTCTGTGTTGTGTTGTCTTCTGGGTCAAGTTTTTGTTCTAAGCTCCTGTTTCAGGAGTTAGGCTGGGTGGCACACAGGTAGGAGAGCTGATGGTGTATGAACCAGCTGAGTTTCTGCTTCAGGCTTCTTTCTTCTAGGGTTGGCTTAGGTTTTCTTGTCGACCTTCCTGGGGCATGGGGGAGGTTGGCCGAGGTGAAGGTCAAGCTGAAGTCTGTCTTGTCTTAATGACTGTGCAGACTAAGAAGCATTCCAAGCAAGAAAGGCATCAGGGTAGGTAATCAAGCAAGGAGGGCCCCTTCAGTGCTTCATCACATGGGATTCTAAATGTCTCAACCCTCCTTCTTTTCTAGGAAGCTGCAGCTCCTGGCACCATGGTCCAACTCACAGTTTCTGGATTCATCTGTTACCAGAGCTTGACTTCTGCCAGGTGCAGGGCTGGAGAAAGGAGATAGAACTTCAGATGAAACAGACCTGGGCTGGCGTCATGTTCTAAGTTGTGCTTCACGTTAAAAAGCTGGAGAAAAGAAGTTTAAAAGTTTTTTTTTTTTTTTTTAAAAAGGACATAGAGAATAGAAAGCATTCACATAGATTTTGTAAGAGGCAGAGCTCTGTCAGGAATCCGATGCCTGAGTTATTCATGGGAGAATGTGTGCATGCGTGTGTGTGAGCTCACATAACTAATGTATGCCTTATAGTTATGACTGAAGGCACCACTAAACCAGAGTATATGAGCAATTTCTCCTAGTTTTCTCTTGTTAGCTAATCTCGTATCTCACGGATGGTCACGTGGACAATCTCCTTACAGATCGGGATGATCATAGAATCCCCTTCATAAGGTGCTGCACTAGTTCCAGGAATAATTCATGAACCTTGAAGGTCACCAGTAATCCAACTCCAGATTCCTTCTGGTTTCATTGACTCTGGACATTACATCTCCTCTGTGGCTTCCAAAGTGCCCTTTTCACTTGTCTTTTTGCCTTTGTTCTTCTTGTTCATGGCGCTGAATGGCATCTTCAATTCTCTGTTTGTCTACATTCAAGTCATTTACAAATTGATGTAAAGTAATGGCTCCCAACCTTCTTAGTGCTTCTTAATGCAGTTCTTCAGGTTGTGGTGACCTCCAACCAAAAAATTATTTTCCTGGCTATGTCACAACTCTAATTTTGCCACCAATGAATTGTAATGTAAATATCTAATATGCAGGATATCTGATATGTCACCCCTGAGAAATGATCATTTGACCCCAAGAGGGGCTGCAACCCACAGGTTGAAAACCAGTGTTCTAAAAAGAATTTTTTTTCTGATTAAAAATTTGGGATATTTCAAACGTTAAGAAGAATTAAGTGGAATCATATAATCCCCTTACTCAGAAGCAGACAATCTTTAGATATACTTTTTTATTTTGCTTCATTGTTTATAGACATGCTTATATTCAGAACTCTATTTCTTAGTATATCATAAAAAATTTGCAATGCTATTAACTATTTTTAAAAATATGAACACTGTTACTGGGTGTGTTGATGAGCACGGGAGGTGGAAGCAGGAGAACCAGACATAGACGACCCTCTCAGCTACACAGTGAGCTCAAGGTCAGGTATGACTAAATGAGATCTCAAAAGCCTGCCCTCCCCCAATAAATATACATGTTTTAGAACATGTATTTCTTTATATATAGTTTCTGTATATTTTATTCTGAAAATGTCATTAAACATTTAATAATTCATAATACTTTATCTTTATAAATAATTTCTTCATGTATCTCTTTATATAGATCTCTGAGTTTTTTCCCTTCTTAGAATTAAATGCCAGTTTTGGATTTCTTAGGTCATATTGCAGCAATATTTTTAAAAGACTTGATAAATACATATTGCTTGATTTCTCAAGAAAACTGCATACTGTTTTAATTTCTGTCAGCACTAGGTACTGTCTTTTAAAAATTCCTGAAAATCTGACATATAAGAAATAAATTTGTAGTTGACTAGTTTAGCTTGGATTTTTTGAGTAGTAGCAAGGTGAAAAACTGTTTTGAGAAAATTGCTTTGCCTTTTTTTTAAAAGGGAGATTGTTTTTTTCTCCCCATTTTCCCCTATATTAGAAACTCTGCCAGTTCTTAAAAGCTCAATTGTTTTTTCAAAGCTAAACCTGAAGCACCCTTTCTATGGAACTTTCCTTTAGTCCTGGCTTTAACATTTCGGTTTTGCCATCACATAATTCTTTGTACCTCTGTTCATAGGTCAACATACTCTGTCACACTGGTTACTACCTCTCTTCATTAAAAGACATTTTTGAGTAGAAAGCTTTCCTTGTTTCCTCCTGAATCTCTCTCCAATAAAAGATAGGAATCTCCACCTCACACCAGCAGAATGGCTAAGATCAAAAACTCAGGCGACAGCAGATGCTGGCGAGGATGTGGAGAAAGAGGAACCCTCCTCCATTGTTGGTGGGATTGCAAACTGGTACAACCACTCTGGAAATTAGTCTGGATGTTCCTCAGAAAATTGGACATTGCACTACCTGAGGACTCAGCTATACCTCTCCTGGGCATATACCCAAAAGATGCCCCAACATATAACAAAAACACATGCTCCACTATGTTCATAGCAGCCTTATTTATAATAGCCAGAAGTCGGAAAGAACCCAGATGCCCTTCAACAGAGGAATGGATACAGAAAATGTGGTACATCTACACAGTGGAGTACTACTCAGCTATCAAAAACAATGACTCATGAAATTCATAGGCAAATGGATGGAACTAGAAAATATCATCCTGAGTGAGGTAACCCAATCACAGAAAAACACACATGGTATGCACTCATTGGTAAATGGATATTAGCCCAAATGCTCAAATTACCCAAGAAGCAATGCAATGGACCACATGAAACTCAAGAAGGATGACCAAAATGTGGACGCTTCACTCCTTCTTTAAAAGGGGAACAAAAAGATCCATAGGACGGAATAGGGAGACAAAGTTTAGACCAGAGAGTGAAGGAATGGCCATTCAGAGCCTGCCACACATGTGGCATACACACACACACACACACACACACACACACACACACACACACATATATATATATATATACATACACACACACACACACAACACATATATATATATATATATATATATATATATATATATATATATATATATCTCCACCAAATTAGATAAGATGGATGAAGCTAAGAAGTGCATGCTGACAGGAACCGGATATAGATCTTTCCTGAGAGACACAGCCAGAACATGTCAAATACAGAGGCGAATGCTAGCAGCAAACCACTGAACTGAGAACGGGACCCCCATTGGAGGAATCTTAGAAAGGACTGAAAGAGCTGAAGGGGTTTGCAACCCCCTAAGAACAACAATGACAACCAACCAGAGCTTCCAGGGACTAAGCTACTACCCAAAGACTATACATGGACTGACCCTGGGCTCCAACTGCACATTAGCAGTGAATAGCCTTGTTGGGGCATCAGTGGAAGGGGAAGCCCTCGGATCTGCCAAGGTTGGACCCTCAGTGTAGGGGATTGTTGGGGGGGTCGGTAATGGGGGTGGACGGGGAGCGAACACCCATATAGAAAGGGAGGGGGAGGGGTTAGGAGGCTGATGGACAGGAAACTGGGAAAGGGAATAACATTTGAAATGTAAATAAGAAATAACCAATTTAATAAAAATGGAAAAAAATAGGAATCTGGGACTCAGCAATTATTCTTGGTCTTTGCTAAGAGAGCAAAAGATTCTCTTTTTAAGGTGAAATGTTCATTTTTATTTATGTATATGTGTGTCTATGTGAGTGTATATGCACATGCATGCAATGGGCCTTGGAGGGCAGAAGGGGTCGTTACATCTTCTGGAGATCCAATAGGTTGCTGTGAGCTTTCTGATACAGGCGTTGGGAAGAAAACCCGGGCAAGGGCAGCTCTTAACTGTGGAGCTGTCTCTCTAGTTCCTTCAACGTGAAACGTGACGTTTGTTTTCTTGTCCGCTTTTAGAATACTCCATCTGAGGGTGCACTCACATTTGCTTAGAAGGATTCTCTAAGCACCCATCAGGAAGGCGGAACGAGCATTGGTCTCTCTCAGATGTGCTTCACTGTGCTTCCTAGTTCCATTTAAAATCATTTCATCAATGAGAGGCTGCGCGCCGTTTCTTCTGTCCCCCTCCTCTCAATACCCTGGTGCTCGGCTTTAATAGATTCACAGGACATTTGAGACGGCTTCAATTACTCTTGTAAATTGGTCAGAGGTTAGAATCATAAAACTCAATTGCTAGCTGGAACCTCTGAGTTTAAGGAATCCCAAACCTTTGACCCTCTACCAGTTTCTACTCTGGAGACTTCCTTCACGTGAGTTGGATTTGGTCTTCCAGGAAGAGTAAAACTCGGGCCCAGACTTAAGATATAATTCTCCCTTTCGCTTTCCTTCTGAGAGGCTATTGGTTTGAGCACCTCTCCAGGTGGAGAGCACGGTGTTAACTTTGGGAATCCTGGACTCCAGTAGCAAGTGTCGTTCTCGGGTTCGGAGAGGGCTGCTCGCATCTCTCCTCAGCGCCGTTCTCCAGGATGGACTGCCCACCACACGCCTTGTCAGCTTGGAGACGTTTCATTTTTTTCCCACGTCAGTTTTAAACATTTTATTTTTAAGATTTTAATTCAACCACAGCATTTATCCCTTCCGCTTCTTCCCTCTAAATATTCCTAGATATCTTTTCCCTGTCTCCTTCAAATTCCTCTTATTTCAAGAATTGTTTTAACATGTTTTCTGAAGACACTGGATACCATTTGAGCCTCTTGTCTGCCATACTGTGCTGAAATCTTTGCAGAATTATAAAAAAAAATGATCATTATTTCTTCCCATTGTCTTAATTTTGTGTTTGCAGAATTGAGGCTCACCACAGTTAAACTCTCAGGGTCCCCAAGAAGTGGAGCCTACATTTCCCCACACCAGGTTTCAATGAAAAGAAGGCAATTTGAACTTCTTCCACCCTAAATGCTTCCCGAGCTTGCTTTCTCCTGCTAATGTAACCACCGACCCTTTGGGGGTGGAAGGACGGTTTGTTTTAAGATAACTTGATTTCAAAAGTTATTTCTGTGAGTTCAGAGTGAACAGCAAGTACATGTTTAGAGGAGGAGTGTGGAAAAAATACAAAGAGAGAAGGTACTCAGAGATACTCAGAAGAGGGCTGGGGAGATGGCTTAGTCAGTGAACGTGAGGAACTGAACTTAGATCCCTAGCACCCAGGTAAATATACAAGAGCGGGGCTACATACCTTTAATCTTAGCATTGAGTATGCAGATTCAGGGGGGTTTCTATAGCTTATCAGCTGGCTAGTCTTGTCTAAGCTAGGGCTTAACTGAGAGGACCTACGTCAGAAAACAACAATGGTGGCTCTCCCACAGGAGCATGCAGGGACATACGCTTAAATATACGAAACAAAAATAAAGGGAAATTAAAAGCTTTGTCAAATGGATGAGGGGCTTATTTCTATCAGGAATATGTAGGCCAGGGAGATAGTTCATCTGGTAAATGCTACTTGCTCTCGAGACTGGTGACTACGGCTTGTGTGGTGACTGGAAAGAACTAACTCACAAGAGTTAATTTGCACCGCTCGCCCTTCAAAGAAGTACAATAAAAACTTTTCAAAAAGGAATATGGAGTTAGGCTTGGTGGCACACACCTTTGATCCCAGCACTCAGGAGGCAGAGGCCACTGGGTCTCTATGAGTTCAAGGCCAACCTGGTCTACACAGCGAGTTCCAGGCTAGCCAGAGCTACACAGTAAGAGTATGTTTCAAAGAGAAAGAAAAAGAATATGTTCGATTCATTGAGGAAGTGAGATGTAGGACCCTAGATGCCAGAGGACATGGCTTCTGAGTACTGTCACAACCACAGACCTGGGGGTAGGGGTCACTCATAACAAACTGTATTTAAATCTTAATTTTGTGGCAAATTCTTCAGTTCTCTGTTTCCGAGTTCAGTCATTTGTTAGGAAAAGTAACATTACCTAGATCTTGGGTGTTCAGTAAGATACCATTCATTTATTCATCCATTCATATTTTTGGCAGAAGTGTTTTTAATATCTACGCTTTATGTGACCCTGAGCGGCAGCTTCGGATGAGCCGTGCAGTTTCCTCCATCCCAGCAGTGAGAGACTGCATCGTCAGACACTGCATCGTCTCGCAGTTGAATCTAAAGTGTTTGTCCCGGTGTCAGGCACACTCCAAGCAATAAGTGGCAGATGTTGTTATTATTACATTCTTATCATTATCAGTATGCTTTTCTACACCTGCTTGTGATTTTGACATATCTAATATTTGATAATAGGTGGGAGGCCTAGTTAACATCTTCCTGTATTGGCATTTCTAATTAAAGGATAATGTTGTAAGGTAACAAGCAATTACTGTTAACAAAGGAAGTACTGTATAATCAGAACCTTGCTTCAAAAATGGAGGGTTTCTTCTCCACTCCCTACTTGACTGCTGCTCTGCCGTTCCCACACGAAACCCTCCGAACAGGGGCTGGCACGGTGAATCACTATTAGCTGAAAAAAAGACCGTGCGAATGAATGAAGGTTGCACAGACTCTAAACACAGTATCTGGCTGGTCCCCACAAAGGAGGACGCTGTGGCATAATGCTGGTCTCCATGGAGCAAGAACTCTAATTCCCCTCTTAGAAACTCCAGTTCACTTGAGGGAAAAGCTAAGGTGGCAGACTTTGTGCGAGAAAGATGTGTTTAATGGCACTAGATAACAATGGCGAAAGGAAAAAGTGCAAATGCGGTATATGCAATAATTATCTTTCAAACGTTCCTGAGGGAAGAAAATGCTGAAATAGGTATGCTTCCGTGTGTACATTTCACAATGAGCACCATTAGATGTAACCGTTGTTAGTGTTTGATAATAATTTACTGCATTTGGAGATTGGTATGTTAGGATTTAATGCCCTCTTCAATGGAAATAACTTTTACATGTACTTACTGCACATCCTTGAAAGTGTTCAGTAATGGAACGAGCATGTGGCGTGGAGCTCTGAAGGTTTTTTTTTTTTTTTTTTTTTTTGCCATATCAGATTCACATTCATAAAGATGAATTTGTTTATGTGGGTCAGATCCCATTTCAACAACTATCAGTTTGCAAAAGATGAAAAAGCCCCAGGTAATAATGTATTCGCTTCAGATTATAAGGTCTACTCATTTATGATTGCACTCCTCTACTCATATGAATAATATTTAAGAGGTAGCATAACAAACCCCACATTTTTATTGAACTTAGGATTGTGGAATTTGACCCACATATTATTTAACTCTGAGGTAACTGATAGGTTTTCTAGACCATCTGGAGAAATCGTCTGCTCTCACCCACCTTTGCAAGGGCATTGGCTGTTAGTAGTTTCCATGTCTTACACAGAATTCAAACTCATCACTACCTTAGAAAAAGACCATGATCACTGTGAGGATACTTTAACTTTCAGGACATACCCACTGCAGCTTTAATATGCCAAATCCTGCCGATAACAAACTCGCAGGGATGTTAAATTTTTCTTTCCGTGTGCCTACCACCTCTTTCCTCCGATGCAGACATCATTTTAGATAAACATTGTAACTTCCAAGTATAAGACTCATTTGCTGATATATTCCAGGAATTAAGATCTGACCCATAAATTCCACTCTACAGCAGCCAACTGTTTTTTTTTTTTTCCTCTTCTAAAAGAAATCTGCTTTCATTCTCCATGTGTTGAATGTGAATCAGGGAACTGACGCATCAGGAATGAACAATCCATCTATGCACGAACCCTCGTGTATCTCCAGCCATAATTGTACGCATGTGTGTCTGGCGGTCGTGCAGTGTGTAAAAATGCTGTTATGGGAGTGAGCGCTTAGGAAAACAGAAATCAGTCAGTACGAGTTCAAGCCAGACAGGGTGTGGGTAGATAATAGAAAAGGGTATTCCCCCCCCCCTTGTATACCTCCTAAGTTCTCTGCAGCGTTCCAGTTCAGAACTAAAACCTTCATTACTATTCCAGTCATAGAATTCAAAGATGGAAAACACCTATTAGGTTACTTAGCTTGTCCCCTGAGGGCCAGCAT
This sequence comes from Rattus rattus, assembly GCF_011064425.1. Taxonomy (NCBI): domain Eukaryota; kingdom Metazoa; phylum Chordata; class Mammalia; order Rodentia; family Muridae; genus Rattus; species Rattus rattus. The sequence goes on from NC_046154.1 coordinate 96,630,184, forward strand.
TGAAGATTACTTCGATAGCATATTTGATTTCCTCTCCTCTGTCTTCAGCTCTTGGTCCATCTTCATTTTAAAATGTCTGTGCTGATGAGGTTTTAGCTTTTTTTTCCCCTGAGGTAAGTATATTTACTTGGACTTCTTTGCATTTCTTCAATATTCAGATATGTTCTGTAGGCTGCAGAAACTATTGTTTGCCTGTAATCAGGTCCAGGCAGGTGACCTTTCCTTCTTCATAGGACTGGTCATGTGGCTATGGATCACAGCATTCAGAGCCACGTAGGGGTAATGAGAGCAATAACTGCTTGCATTATCTCGCCTTCATGCATATTTATGTATATGCATGTTCATCATTGTCAACAATTTCCTCCTCAGATTGCTCATCAACAGAGGCTGGAGAAAAGACAAGCAGATCATTTGAGTTATGTAAAACTCTGCATACGGAACTAGCCACGATCCAGCTTGCTCCAGATCTCATTACCAGAGCAAATAGTGTATGGTAAGGAGACCTTGAGTCAGCTCAACCCAAGACATCTGAAATGTAAGATCAGGGATCTTGGCTGGGTCCAGCAGAGTGAAGGGTGAGGGGTTTAGGTTGAGCCTGAAACTTTTCTGAGCGCTCACACATGTGAGCCCAATCTTTTCAACAGCTTTCCGCTGTGTGTGTGGGTGCGTGTTCTAAAAGGCCTTTCCTTTACTGAGAAAACTGAGGCACAAAGACTGCTTGTTCCTTGCAGCAGGACTGGGGAGGTTCCCGGAGGCTGGCCTTAGAGTCTGTGCTAGAACCTCTGTGCTGACTGGAGGAGAGAGGGGTGCTGACTGAAGGTGGATTTTGAAGTCAAAGCGGCCTTGTGTGGAATACTGGTTTTGTAGCACTCATGTAAAGTCAGCTGTAGCAGCCCCTTTGTCTGGGAGTGGGACTAATGGTGGCTTTCTCTTAGATTTTATGAGGCGTAAGTAATTGTATGTCAAGTTCTCGGACAGTTCATGGCAGATGGCTGCTAGCAACGAAACGGTAGTGTAGTTTCCTCTTTCTCTTTTTCATTTCTTCCCTCCCTCTGTCCTTCCCTCCCTTCATTCCTGTCGTTCTTTTTCTTCCTAAGATATTGTCTCATGTCTCATGAGGCCCAGGCTGGCCTCAAATGGCTATGCAGTTGATGATGGCCTTGACTTCTAATCTTCCTGCCTCTCCTCCTAAATCTTGGGATTAGAGGCATATGCCATCACTCCCCTCATGCTTCCTTCCTTTTTAACAGCTTCTTATTGTCCTGAGGACGGGCTCGCCCCCTTACTTTTTTCTCATCTGCCATTTGAAAGTAAAATATTTCCCAAGCGTCTGGCTCTGATTCTCCACTTGAATACAAACACACACACACACACACACACACACACACACACACACACACACACACACACACTTTTCAATATTTAGTAATATTCATCTCCTTCACTTCACCTTTATGTTCATTATATTCCATTGGTAGATGCTCTATGAAGACAACCCCCAAACTAAGAATAGTCTTTTTTTTTTTTTAAATAAAAGTAGTTTGTTGTTTTATAGAATTCAGAGTACTTTTTCTTCTTAATAGAATGCTATACAGGATAGGGAAGTCATTATGTTAGCTCATCAATCTTTTATTTTTTTAAATTTAAAAAAAGTTTAATTGCATTTTTTATTTACATTTTAAATGCTATCCCATTTCCTGGTCTCCCCTCCAGAAACCCGAGATCCCACGCCCCTCTGCACTTATGAGGATGCTCCCTCACCCACACATCCACTCCCTCCCACCTCCCTGCCCTGACATTCCCCTATACTGGGACATCAAGCCTTGACAGGACCAAAGGCCTCTCCTTCCATTAATGCCCAACAAGGCCATCCTCTGCTATATATGTGGATGGAGCCATAGGTCCATTCCCGTGTTCTCTTGAGATGCGGGTTTCATCCCTGGGAGCTCTGCAGGCTGGGGGGAATATGATTAGTTGATATTGTGTCCTTCTGGGGTTGCAAATTCCTTCAGCTACTTCAGTCCTTTTTCTAATAGGGTCCATTGGGGACCCTGTTCTTACTTAAATGGTTGGCTGTGAGCATCCAGTTCCATATTTGTCAGGCTCTGGCAGAGCCTCTCAGGAGACAGCTATATCAGGCTCCTGTCAGCATGCACTTCTTGGCATCCACAATATTGTCTGGCTTTGGTGGCTGTATATCATATGCATCTCTACGTGGGACAGTCTCTGGATGGCGTTTCAGCCTCTGGTCCACACTTTGTCTCCATATTTCCTCCTGTGAGCATTTTTGTTCCTCCTTCAAAGAAGGTCTGAAGCATCCACACTTTGGTCTTCCTTCTTCTTGAGTTTCATGTGGTTCATGAACTGTACCTTGGGTATTTGAAAGTATGCACATGTCTAAACTGTCATACACTAATAGTCTTGTGCAACGTAGCAAAGAAAATAGTCGATTTGCTCATTATAGGTAAGTTATTCTGTTAATCTAGCCCAACTTCTTCAAGCTAAAACCAGGGCCTGAGATGAGTCAAAACTGGGTACTATAGATTCTATAGCATCTAATAATTGGAGAAATAACAGAGAATTATAGCTCATCTACCGACCTATGGTTAATCAAATGCTTCCCTAAGAAACAAGTATCAGCACCATACCATGAAACACTGTACGAATGGCTAGAGAGAGGATTTGTGCTATGGCCACACTGTATCAGGGCAAGCACGACAAAGATGTCGGGGACAGAAGGGGACAGGAAACAGTTATAGCAAGACACCACAGGGTTCAGGGCCTCACAAGAAGTGAGCAGGTGCTCAGAGCATCAGACGAAGTGAATGGGTGCTTCCAGGTCGCATGAGGCCTTGGTGTATTTTACACTTGGAACTTGTAAGGTCCTCCTGTTTCATTTCAATGTGCTTTTTATTTTCCGTCTGAACTAGTGTTAATAGGGTTGTTATGGTCAACAAGCTGAATTTCTTAGAGTAGAACTCCACTTTTGGCCATTTCTGGTGACCTAGCCAGGTTAGGATTACATTGATGGCATTAGGACAGGGGGAGGGCAAAGGGTTGAGTGTGAACGGCAGTGGCCACACTGGTCTTGATGGCAGTGGGTTTTTGTTAGCCCACTCTCAATTCACAATGCTTTACTGTCATCTCCTCAGTGTCTTCCCTGACATACATCACTACTTTCTTTTGCTTTCTTTTCTTTTCTTTCTTTTTTTCCTGATTCACACTGTTCATATCTTGAATGCCCCTTTGTTCCTTTCTGCTTATACAACGTTTACTTTGCCTTCATTACATCTCAAGATGAGTCATGGAGAGTTATAGAATTTTATGACAGGAAGAGGACAAAGCCATCTAGTTCAAAGGCTCCAAGAGGTTGTCCAGGTCATTGTACTAGAAAGCGATGCTGCCCGAGCTTGAACTCAGGTTCTGACTTCAGTGTACATTCCACAGACAGTGTTTTATCCTCTTTTCGCATGGCAGGATGGCCACCTCACAATGTGATGTTTAATTCCAGGTTCTCCTGACTTATCGACTTGTGTTTGTCTACGACAGATTACAAGCTTGTTGAAAGAAGAAATGGTACTTTCTTTTATTGTGTTTCTCCTAGCATGCCATACAACGCCTGGCTTTGCAGTGACCAATAAGTTCTTTGTGCATTTCTTAAATCTAACAGGAAGTAAACAAGGAGTTGTGGAAGATTCTAGGACTGGCATGTAGAAAGAATGTAGATGCAGAGTATTCTAAGAATAGACAGGTCCTATGAATTACTATAGTCAACCATTGGTGGCTTAAGATTATGATGTGAGGTAAAAGGTTTGGAGCTTTACAGCCTCTGAAGGGGAGCTGAATCTCAAGGCTGGACATTTTATTAATTGTTTGGAGGTGGCACTAACCCAGGAGCCAGGGCATCTGTAACGATGTCCCATCCAGGTGTGCAGAAGTTGTGATGTAAACAAGTCAGGCTAGATGAGACATGGATTAACTGTTTCCGGTGATAATCATGTTCCCTTTCCAGCACTGTTACAAGTGGCCCTTCTGTGTGAGTTTATTCTTCATACGCTACATGGATGAGAGGGGGATATTAACTGTTTTATCAGAACAGGGCCTCATGTAGCTCAGTCTGGCTTGAGCCTGCTAGGTATTCTGAGGTGACCTTGAACTTCTGATCCTCTTGCCTTAAATCTCTTAAGTGCTTGGGTTACAAAACTGTTTTATTCCTAGGGATAGGATTCAGGGCTTTGAGCATGCTAGGCAAGCGCCCGACTGATTGAACTACTTCAAAAGTCAGTTTTCTTATCAATAGCAATGAAAAGTGTTATAAATACCAACTTGAATAATATGTGCAAACTTTAAGTAGGGTCAGAGGCACACCTCAGTGCTAAAGTTCTTATCTAGCATGTGCAAAGCCCTCTGTTGAATCCTTAGCACTACAAATCAAAATACTGGAATATGAGGTGTTGATAGGTCCAATAGTGATTGTTTCCATCCTAGGTCCATAGATATCATTACAAACTTCAGTGCTCACTGCTTAGCATAGGCTGACTAGGACTCTGTTTTGAAGCAGTGCTCAGTTTCACTGGTCAGTCTTCTCATCTGTGACTATGGCAAGAAATATTACTGTGCCTCCCACATGTTCTTATATCTACTTGAATTTTTCCCCCCATGTTTCTTCCAACCTTCCCTTCACAGCATAGCTTAAGAGTTTCCACTCCTATGATGCCTTCTCTAGTCATCCTTCTGGAAAACTAAGTTGTTGTTCTTCTGAGTTGATTCCTTCTAGAATCTCCTGAAATCTGAAATCCTGAAATTGTCTGTAAATATGTGTCCTAAACCAAATCAGTTTATTGATGGCTGTGTCAAGATCGGCAGATACATCCTTCCTTGATACCTACCAAAATTTGACTAAAATGTTATACTTACTACAATTGACTAAATACATGCACTGTAATAATTTATGCCCAGAGAGTTTAAACTGAATAATTTGTACAATATGTACTGTTATTTAGTGTAAGGAGGTATATGAATTGTCAACAGCAGGCCTGTAAATAAAGGGCAAATTTTTACAACAAGCTCAAGTGGTTCATAGTTCTACCTTAACTACAACAGGCTGTTTTCTGCCTGGTGCGGGAAGCATACAGCCTTTGAATGTATGCTTACATATCTAGCCTTTACAAATAAAACCTGGTACGGCGGAACCCGTGGGAGAGATACCTTACCGCCTGGTCAGGTGGGCACTCCTGAGGCTGCAGAGCGGAAGAGACCACCAACACTGCCCACCCCTGCCCACATCCCTGACCCAAGAGGAAACTGTACAAGGCCTCTGGGTTCCTGTGGGGAGGGCCCAGGAGCAGCAGGAGCCTGCCTGAGACACCGCCGAACCTGAAGGAAACAGACCGGATAAACAGTTCTCTGCACCCAAATCCCGTGGGAGGGAGAGCTAAACCTTCAGAGAGGCAGACACGCCTGCAAAACCAGAAGAGACTGCTCTCTGCACACATTGCTGATTCCAGAGGAAAACACCAAAATCCATCTGGAACCCTGGTGGACGGAGGCTCCCGGAAGGGGCGGCGCAGATCTTCCTGGTTGCTGCCACCTCGGAGAGCCTGTGGGCAGCATCCCTCCAGCGAACTTGAGCCTCGGGACCACAGGTAAGACCAACTTTTCTGCTGCAAGTGACCTGCCTGGTGAACTCAAGGCACAGGTCCACAAGAACAGCTGAAAACCTGTAGAAAGGAAAAACTACAGGCCCGAAAAAGCAGAACACTCTGTCCCCATAACTGACTGAAAGAGAGGAAAACAGGTCTACAGCACTCCTGACACACAGGCCTATAGGACAGTTTAGCCACTGTCAGAAATAGCAGAACAAAGTAACACTAGAGATAATTTGATGGCGAGAGGCAAGCGAGGAACCCAAGCAACAGAAACCAAGACTACATGGCACCATCGGAGCCCAATTCTCCCATCAAAACAAACATGGAATATCCAAACACACCAGAAAAGCAAGATCTAGATTCAAAATCATATTTGACCATGATGCTGGAGAACTTCAAGAAAGACATGATGAACTACCTTAGAGAACAAGTAGAAGCCTACAGAGAGGAATCGCAAAAATGCCTGAAAGAATTCCAGGAAAACATAAATAAACAAGTAGAAGCCCATAGAGAGGAGACACAAAAATCCCTGAAAGAATTCCAGGAAAACACAATCAAACAGTGGAAGGAATTAAAAATGGAAATAGAAGCAATCAAGAAAGAACACATGGAAACAACCCTGGATATAGAAAACCAAAAGAAGAGACAAGGAGCTGTAGATACAAGCTTTACCAACAGAATACAAGAGATGGAAGAGAGAATCTCAGGAGCAGAAGATTCCATAGAAATCATTGACTCAACTGTCAAAGATAATGTAAAGCGGAAAAAGCTACTGGTCCAAAACATACAGGAAATCCAGGACTCAATGAGAAGATCAAACCTAAGGATAATAGGTATAGAAGAGAGTGAAGACTCCCAGCTCAAAGGACCAGTACATATCTTCAACAAAATCATAGAAGAAAACTTCCCTAACCTAAAAAAAGAGATACCCATATGCATACAAGAAGCCTACAGAACTCCAAATAGATTGGACCAGAAAAGAAACACCTCCCGTCACATAATAGTCAAAACACCAAACGCACAAAATAAAGAAAGAATATTAAAAGCAGTAAGGGAAAAAGGTCAAGTAACATATAAAGGCAGACCTATCAGAATCACACCAGACTTTTCGCCAGAAACTATGAAGGCCAGAAGATCCTGGACTGATGTCATTCAGACCCTAAGAGAACACAAATGCCAGCCCAGGCTACTGTATCCTGCAAAACTCTCAATTAACATAGATGGAGAAACCAAGATATTCCATGACAAAACCAAATTTACACAATATCTTTCTACAAATCCAGCGCTACAAAGGATAATAAATGGTAAAGCCCAACATAAGGAGGCAAGCTATACCCAAGAAGAGGCAAGAAACTAATCGTCTTGGCAACAAAACAAAGAGAAGAAAAGCACACAAACATAACACATCCAAGTATGAATATAACAGGAAGCAATAATCACTATTCCTTAATATCTCTCAACATCAATGGCCTCAACTCCCCAATAAAAAGACATAGATTAACAAACTGGATACGCAATGAGGACCCTGCATTCTGCTGCCTACAGGAAACACACCTCAGAGACAAAGACAGACACTACCTCAGAGTGAAAGGCTGGAAAACAACTTTCCAGGCAAATGGTCGGAAGAAGCAAGCTGGAGTAGCCATTCTAATATCAAATAAAGTCAATTTTCAACTAAAAGTCATCAAAAAAGATAAGGAAGGACACTTTATATTTATCAAAGGAAAAATCCACCAAGATGAACTCTCAATCCTAAATATCTATGCCCCAAATACAAGGGCACCTACATACGTAAAAGAAACCTTACTAAAGCTCAAACACACATTGCACCTCACACAATAATAGTAGGGAGACTTCAACACCCCACTCTCATCAATGGACAGATCATGGAAACAGAAATTAAACAGAGACATAGACAGACTAAGAGAAGTCATGAGCCAAATGGACTTAACGGGATATTTATAGAACGCGTTTACCCTAATGCAAAAGGATATACCTTCTTCTCAGCTCCTCATGGTACTTTCTCCAAAATTGACCATATAATTGGTCAAAAACGGGCCTCAACAGGTACAGAAAGATAGAAATAATCCCATCGTGCTATCGGACCACCACGGCCCAAAGCTGGTCTTCAATAACAATAAGGGAAGAATGCCCACATATACGTGGAAATTGAACAATGCTCTACTCAATGATAACCTGGTCAAGGAAGAAATAAAGAAAGAAATTAAAAACTTTTTAGAATTTAATGAAAATGAAGGTACAACATACCCAAACTTATGGGACACGATGAAAGCTGTGCTAAGAGGAAAACTCATAGCGCTGAGTGCCTGCAGAAAGAAACAGGAAAGGGCATATGTCAGCAGCTTGACAGCACACCTAAAAGCTCTAGAACAAAAAGAAGCAAATACACCCAGGAGGAGTAGAAGGCAGGAAATAATCAAACTCAGAGCTGAAATCAACCAAGTAGAAACAAAAAGGACCATAGAAAGAATCAACAGAACCAAAAGTTGGTTCTTTGAGAAAATCAACAAGATAGATAAACCCTTAGCCAGACTTTGAACGAGAGGACACAGAGAGTGTGTCCAAATTAACAAAAACAGAAATGAAAAGGGAGACATAACTACAGATTCAGAGGAAATTAAAAAAATCATCAGATCTTACTATAAAAGCCTATACTCAACAAAACTTGAAAATCTGCAGGAAATGGACAATTTCCTAGACAGATAGCAGGTACCGAAGTTAAATCAGGAACAGATAAACCAGTTAAACAACCCCATAACTCCTAAGGAAATAGAAGCAGTCATTAAAAGTCTCCCAACCAAAAAGAGCCAGGTCCAGACGGGTTTAGTGCAGAATTCTATCAGACCTTCATAGAAGACCTCATACCAATATTATCCAAACTATTCCACAAAATTGAAACAGATGGAGCACTACCGAACTCCTTCTATGAAGCCACAATTACTCTTATACCTAAACCACACAAAGACCCAACAAAGAAAGAGAACTTCAGACCAATTTCCCTTATCAACATCGACGCAAAAATACTCAACAAAATTCTGGCAAACCGAATCCAAGAGCACATCAAAACAATCATCCACCATGATCAAGTAGGCTTCATCCCAGGCATGCAGGGATGGTTTAATATACGGAGAACCATCAACGTGATCCATTATATAAACAAACTGAAAGAACAAAACCACACGATCATTTCATTAGATGCTGAGAAAGCATTTGACAAAATTCAACACCCCTTCATGATAAAAAGTCCTGGAAAGAATAGGAATCCAAGGCCCATACCTAAACATAGTAAAAGCATATACAGCAAACCAGTGGCTAACATTAAACTAAATGGAGAGAAACTTGAAGCAATCCCACTAAAATCAGGGACTAGACAAGGCTGCCACTCTCTCCTACTTATTCAATATAGTTCTTGAAGTTCTAGCCAGAGCAATCAGACAACAAAAAGGAGGTCAAGGGGATACAGATCGAAAAGAAGAAGTCAAAATATCACTATTTGCAGATGATATGATAGTATATTTAAGTGATCCCAAAAGTTCCACCAGAGAACTACTAAAGCTGATAAACAACTTCAGCAAAGTGGCTGGGTATAAAATTAACTCAAATAAATCAGTAGCCTTCCTCTACACAAAAAAAAACAAGCCGACAAAGAAATTAGGAAATGACACCTTCATAATAGACCCAAATAATATAAAGTACCTCGGTGTGACTTTAACCAAGTAAAAGATTTGTACAACAAGAACTTCAAGACTCTGAAGAAAGAAATTGAAGAAGACCTCAGAAGATGGAAAAGATCTCCCATGCTCATGGATTGGCAGGATTAATATAGTAAAATGGCCATTTTACCAAAAGCATCTACAGATTCAATGCAATCCCCATCAAAATACCAATCCAATTCTTCAAAGAGTTAGACAGAACAATTTGCAAATTCATCTGGAATAACAAAAAACCCAGGATAGCTAAAACTATCCTCAACAATAAAAGGACTTCAGGGGGGAATCACTATCCTGAACTCAAGCAGTATTACAGAGCAATAGTGATAAAAACTGCATGGTATTGGTACAGAGACAGACAGATAGACCAATGGAATAGAATTGAAGACCCAGAAATGAACCCACACACCTATGGTCACTTGATTTTTTGACAAAGGAGCCCAAACCATCCAATGGAAAAAGATAGCATTTTCAGCAAATGGTGCTGGTTCAACTGGGAGGTCAACATGTAGAAGAATGCAGATCGATCCATGCTTATCACCCCTGTACAAAGCTTAAGTCCAAGTGGATCAAGGACCTCCACATCAAACCAGACACACTCAAACTAATAGAAGAAAAAACTAGGGAAGCATCTGGAACACATGGGCACTGGAAAAAATTTCCTGAACAAAACACCAATGGCTTATGCTCTAAGATCAAGAATGGACAAATGGGATCTCATAAAACTACAAAGCTTCTGTAAGGCAAAAGGACACTGTGGTCAGGACAAAACAGCAACCAACAGATTGGGAAAAGATCTTTACCAATCCTACAACAGATAGAGGCCTTATATCCAAAATATACAAAGAACTCAAAAAGTTAGACCGCAGGGAGATAAATAACCCTATTAAAAATGGGGTTCAGAGCTAAACAAAGAATTCACAGCTGAGGAATGCCGAATGGCTGAGAAACACCTAAAGAAATGTTCAACATCTTTAGTCATCAGGGAAATGCAAATCAAAACAACCCTGAGATTTCACCTCACACCAGTGAGAATGGCTAAGATCAAAAACTCAGGTGACAGCAAATGCTGGCGAGGATGTGGAGAAAGAGGAACACTCCTCCATTGTTGGTGGGGTTGCAGACTGGTACAACCATTCTGGAAATCAGTCTGGAGGTTCCTCAGAAAATTGGACATTAAACTGCCTGAGGATCCAGCTATCCCTCTCTTGGGCATATACCCAAAAGATGCCCCAACATATAAAAAAGACACGTGCTCCACTATGTTCATCGCAGCCTTATTTATAATAGCCAGAAGCTGGAAAGAACCCAGATGCCCTTCAACAGAGGAATGGATACAGAAAATGTGGTACATCTACACAATGGAATTATTACTCAGCTATCAAAAACAACGAGTTTATGAAATTCGTAGGCAAATGGTTGGACCTGGAAAATATCATCCTGAGTGAGCTAACCCAATCACAGAAAGACATACATGGTATGCACTCACTGATAAGTGGCTATTAGCCCAAATGCTTGAATTACCCTAGTTGCCTAGAACAAATGAAACTCAAGACGGATGATCAAAATGTGAAGGCTTCACTCCTTTAAAAGGGGAACAAGAATACCTTGGCAGGGAAGAGAGAGGCAAAAGATTAAAACAGAGACTGAAGGAACACCCATTCAGAGCCTGCCCCACATGTGGCCCATACATATAGAGCCACCCAATTAGACAAGATGGATGAAGCAAAGAAGTGCAGACCGACAGGAGCCGGATGTAGATCGATCCTGAGAGACACAGCCAGAATACAGCAAATACAGAGGCTAATGCCAGCAGCAAACCACTGAACTGAGAACAGGACCCCGTTGAAGGAATCAGAGAATGAACTGGAAGAGCTTGAAGGGCTTGAGACCCCATATGTACAACAATGCCAAGCAACCAGAGCTTCCAGGGACTAAGCCACTACCTAAAGACTATACATGGACTGACCCTGGACTCTGACCTCATAGGTAGCAATGAATATCCTAGTAAGAGCACCAGTGGAAGGGAAGCCCTGGGTCCCTAAGACTGAACCCCCAGTGAACTAGACTGTGGGGGGGAGGGCGGCAATGGGGGGAGGGTTGGGAGGGGAACACCCATAAGGAAGGGGGGGGGAGGGGGATGTTTGCCCGGAAACCGGGAAAGGGAATAACACTCGAAATGTATATAAGAAATATTCAAGTTAATAAAAAAAAAAAAAAAAAAAACCTGGTACAGCAGAGCATACCTGTAATCCTATCACACAGATGGTAGAGGCAGGAGGAGTATAAGTTTGAGGCTAGCCTAGGCTATATAGAGAGACTCTATCTCAAAAGAAAAAGATAGATTATAAGTATAAAAAGAATTAAGTACCACCATCTTCAGTGGTTGAATTCTCCAAGGCATATATATGTATATATCAATAGTTTAATGGTATATAGAAATCAGTTAATAGACCTAAAGAGTGAATGCATGAAGTCATCTATCTTGAGTTTGGCATTTTCCTAAATTAGAGTGTAAGGTAAAGAGTTTGTTTGCTCACTCCTGTCAGTAGCCAACTATTTATGGAAATGTAACAAAATGAGCTCAGTTCATTATATGGCTAAGTATTTTGGGCTTTGAAATCAAGGAGTTCTGGGCTCAGATCCTGATTTACAAGGTATGATTTGATTTAATTGTGCAACACCTCTAAGCCTCCATTTTCTTGAGTCTAAATGAGCAACAGGGAGTGTACTATGATGTGTTCAGCTATAGGTAACAAGCATTTTGTTCTGGCAAGATTATTATTTGCCTAAGCAAGAAGTTCCTTTGAAGTTCTTGTGTTTCACAGTAAACTCCAGAATCGTGAAAGGCTTAGTGGAAGTCATCTTTCATCTTTCAGCATAACCATCAACAGAACTGTATCATCACCATCACCATCACCATCACCATCACCATCACCACCACCACCACCACCATCACCACCACCACCATCATCATCATCATCATCATCATCATCATTTGAGGGACAATAGAGGCTACTCGCTCATTCCTAAGGAAGTGTCTCTTGCTTAGGGAATAAAGGGAATTTGATCTGGAAACCACTGGGTAGTGGGTTCTTCCCAAAGTGATGACTGATAATGGAGACAGAATTATCCTGAAGACCACAGACCAGTCACCTCAACAAGAATATGTGTTGGGTAGTTACATGTGTTGTGTGGGTATAGACACAACAGAGTCTATTTTTTTTTGACAATTTTATGCATGTGTACTATATTTACATCAGTTTGACTATTCCATGTCCTCTCCTCCGCTTTCTCTCAAATTCTTTTATTATTGTTACATATAAGTACATATGCAAATGCACACATACAGGCACACACATACTTAATCTATGAGTCTGTGTACACATGTGGCGCTTATCACTTGGGACTATTTAACTTATCAGGAGTCTTGTCCCTGGAGAAGACCAATTTTCTCTATCTCAGCAGCCATTGATTGCTGATAGCTCTTTATCTTAGGATGGGTTGATCTACCTATTGGTGGTACTACTCTTCAGGTCTTGTTTAGGCAACCACATTGTCAAGATTTCATGGGTACAAATTCCTTGTCAGGCCTAGAAGACACTGTCTCTCAGCAGATATGCTTGTCCTTTAGGTTTTAAAATTTTTCTTCTCCCCATCCTTACAGAGTCAACTTTTAATTAAAATAAAAAAAAAACCTGTAAACTTCTTAGCTTATTGTTTTACATGTGCTAAGCATAGGACAAGCTTGTTTTCTGAGCCAACCACTGGTTCATACCTAAAGTGTTCACCTCAATCTTTCACTATTCTTTCCCATGTGAGTGTGTGTCTCTGTGTATGCGTGCACATGTTTATTCACATTGACATGTGTGCAAATACCTGTGAAGGAAGCCAGAGAACAGCCTCAGGTGTTATTCTGCAGGCACTTTGTTTTTTGGACACAAGGTCTCTCCATAGTTTGGAGCTTGACAAGTAGTTTGGTGTGGTGGTTTGAATACATTTGGCCCAGGGAGTGACACTTTGGAGGTGTGGCCTTGTTGGAGCAGGTGTGGCTTTGATGGAGGAAGTGTGTCATTGTGGATGTGTGCTTCAAGACTCTCATCTTAGCTGCCTGGGAGCCAATATTATCCTAGTAGCCTTCAGATAAAGATACAGAACTCTCAGCTTGTCTAAAGGATATCCCTGCCTGGATGCTGCCATGCTCCCATCTTGATGATAATGGACTGGACCTCTGAATCTGTAAGCAAGCTAAATGTTGTCTTTATAAGAATTGCCTTGGTCATGTTATCTCTTCAAAGCAATGGAAACCCTAACTAAGGCAGATGGGCTGACTGGTCAGTGAACCCTAGGGAGCCTCATGCTTCTGTCTGCCCTGTGCTGTGATTATAAGTGCATGCTACCATATGTGGATTTTTTTTTTACTTAAGTTCTATGGTGTGAGCTCAAGTCCTACGCTTATGACACAAATAGTTTACCTACTAAACCACCTTGTCATTCCCACTTTCATTCTTTACTTGAGTGGAAGTTTAAACAGTGATATTTCATATTACATGGAAGATAAGAACAGATTCCCTGCTTCCTTTTCTGCAGAGGCTGTTTCTTAAGTTGGTCATATTTTGATTTTATGTGTATAAATACACTATCTCTGTTTTCAAACACACCAGAAGAGGGCATCGGATCCCATTACAGATGGTTGTGATCCCACCACGTGGTTGCTGGGAATTGAACTCAGGACCTCTGGAAGAGCAGTCAGTGCTCTTAACCACTGAGCCATCTCTCTAGGCCAAGTTGGTCATATTTTAAACTACCTTAATTCTGTCCTAATGGCTCATCTATATATGGTGTTATGTACCATCTTGTCTCTAGGTTTTCAAAGGAGTTATCCTTATCTATAAGTTTTAGGCCAAAATATCATTAGAAGGGATACCTTTGGTGCTCTCAATAAGAAATCAATAAATTAAGTATGTAAATCAATTGATTTTCTTTTTTCTTCTTCATCTTTCTCTCAATGTGGTTGGGATTTGCCAGCTACTAAAACTGACTGTAGGGGCCTTAACACTTTGATGACTCTGTCCCCGAGTCCTTCTCAGGTACTGTACTTCAGAAATGACTCAAAGAGCATTGGTTTTGTTGTGATTTGGGTCTTGTGTTAAGAACAAAGTAACTCTCTAAAATTTGGTGCTTTTGTATGAGGAATGAATGAAGAAGACCCTATGGTAGTCCCTTCTATGTTGAAGTTGGGTCACCTTGTGCAGACCATCTCTTGTGGGACATTGCTTGGTTGTCGTTGTTGCTGAATAAAGATGATATAGGGATCAAGGAGATCACAAGCATGGAAAACCTTCCTGTGTATTTTAGCTCTGTGATGATGCTAATTCTCTTTTTCTTTTTGATGGTTAGTCTTCCTAGTATAAAATATAAACATGATAGTCAATGGGTAAGAATACTTAAGAGGATAGTAGGACATAAATAATAAAATCATTTGATCTAGGTGGGATCTGTTATGCTTAAAGAAGGAAAGAAAGGAAAAAGAAAAAAAAATAAAGCATCCTTTAATAGATCCTTCTATACCTTTGACATTTCTAGCCATTTCAATGGAGTCTCTAGTGTGGAGAAAAAGTATTCTACTGAAGAACTTGGTTCTTTCTTTCTTTCTTTCTTCCTTTCTTTCTTTCTTTCTTTCTTTCTTTCTCCCTTCCTTTCTTCCTTTCTTCCTTCTTCTTTCTCTCTCTCCGTCTTTCATTCATTCTTTCCTTCCATCTTTTCTACCTTCCTTCCTTTTTTTCCTTTTTTCTTTATGGGGAGAGCTTCCCACCTTACCACTGTAAAGCAGTATCATGTGGCTGGCCTTGGTGATGCATGCCTTTAATGTCAGCACTCAGAAGGCAGAGGCAAGTGGATCTCTGAGAGTTTGAGGCCAGCCTGATCTATAGAGTGATTCCTAGGTCACATAGCCTTGGCTTACATAGCCTTGGTTTTGGTCTCAAAAACCAAGCAAAATCCAAACAAAAGCATAGTGTCATCATTTCTTCTATGTACTGAAAGACAAAATGCTAGGAAATACACTCCAGACTGACTTTGAACTTACTACATTGTTTTTTTTTTTTTTTTTTTTTTTTTTTTTTGGTTCTTTTTTCAGAGCTGGGGACCGAACCCAGGGCCTTGCGCTTCCTAGGCAAGCGCTCTACCACTGAGCTAAATCCCCAACCGAACTTACTACATTGTTAAGGCCTGTCTGAACTCCTGGCCCTTTGTCTTCTTAATGCTGGGATTAGAGGCATGGACCGTCATGCTTAGCTTGAGTGCTGATTTCTATAGGGTTCTTTTCTGTCATTCAAGACTGAACCAAAATTGTATTTCAGGTAAGACCTATCATTTCTTAGGAAGTAGTGTCAAATGAAGTGTCTCTTAGGCATAGTCCTTGGTGTCAACCTAGTGGAAACAAATACTAAAACATCTCTAAGTGTAGCTTCAGGGTTGACTATGGAAAGACTCACTAACTCAACAGTCTTCAAGATGGTAGAAGCTATTCAGTGTGTCCTGGTAAAGGTCCCCTGCCAGCTTTACTTCTCTTAGTTCAGGGGGTTCAACTCTGGTGCCAACACATCTCCTACCAACATATCTTCTCTGCAACAGAACAGAGCTCTGCAGTCTTGTTCACTCCATCTACTAGACACTGGGTCTGAGCCCTCACTTTCCCACTTCCCTTGTGTTTGCCTTCCTTCTCTTCCTCCATCCTTCTATTTTAATGGTGGTTTTCTTCATAGCGATAGGATGGTGATTAGGTCGGAAAACCACTAATCACATGGACTCATTTAATTAAGTCAGTTAGAGTTTGAAAACAAGGAAAACTGCAGTTTGCCTTCAGTTCTTCTCCCCAATGTTCAAGTGCTGTTTATCCATCCCTGCTGAATGGCCACTAGAGTGATCATGCCTCAGGAGTCTGGCAACAGATCATCTCAGGAAGTTTCTCTTAGGTTTTCCTGATTCCTTATTTTCAACTTAACCTCCCTTGCTCTTAAAAAAATTACATGTATTTGCCGCCAGTGTTGTGGTCTTGGGGTATATTATGTCACGGTGTTGACACTGATGTCAAGGTGTGAGTATGAAGATCATAGGACTACTTGTAGGGTAAGCTTTCTCAGTCCACTTTTGGGTCCTGTAAATCAAACTCTGGGTGTCAGGCTTGTTGGCAAGCACCCTAACTGCCAGTTTATCATTCTAGGAGCTTAGCTGCTGTTTATCAGCCTTTAAGACAAAACAAAACAAGACATGTATTTATTTACTTACTTATTTTGTGTGTGTGCACATGCCACAGCACATACGTGGAGATGACAGTTCAATGTGGGGGTGGCCAGGTGGCCATGAAAGGATCAACCTAAAATCTTTCGTTGATGTATGTTTTCCGTCTGTTTAGTATATACGATTTATGTCTATTCCTTCTTCCAAGGGCTGAGCCTTTCATTTTCTTCATTACTTTCTTTACCTCTCTCAAAAATATTTCTGCTTGAGAAATTTAAAATTGCCCACATCTTGACCATTGATTTCCGGGTGTAGACTTTGTCATCAAAAGAATCAGACAGCTGTGTGCATGGCTTCTGATTATGTTTTTTTCCCTTCTTGTTCTTCAGTCCTTGTGGATTCTGACCAACTCCTCAGATGATCCCTCTCCCTGCTTTGGGCCTGGCATCTTCCTCACAGGGATCAAATCCTGATGTCAGAGGGCCTCCTCTATTTTCTTTCTGTGCTGTGCTGATCTTCCTAATTTTGAGGAGTCATGCGCACCACTGCTGTTCTCCGTCCCCCTTCCACCTACAATGTGCTATTTCTTTCCTAATCTGAGAGCACACCTACGACCTTCAGGGGACTGCCGCTGCTCCGTTTGCACACGCAAGCTCTGACTTTCATTTGCCACGGGCTTGACCTGGAGAGACTGAAACAGACTTGAACTGGAGAGATTTTTTCTTTCTTCCTCTTCCTCTCTCTACTGTTCCCCTACCCCCACCCTCCTACCAGCAAAGAGTTTGAACGCTGTCTGAGGATGCAGAAGCTCAACAGGAAATCACCAGAAAATTTGCAAGGGGCTTAACAAGTGGTGTCAGTACAAGAACGATTAGAGTTGGATGAAGTTTGGGCAAGTTTTGGAGAGGGTACGGGGAGGGCTTCTCAGAGGGCACAGAGCAGAAGGTGAGAATCACCTAGGACTTGTCTTCCCTTCAGAATATTTACTTTCTGCTGAGCATCTTGCCCATTTCTGGACCCAGGTGTCCCCATCCTTCAGTCCGATGCTTCACGTTTATTTATCTCTATGGTCAGCCGCATATTAAGAAACTAGCTCTTCCCCCTGGAGACTGTAGCCATATATTCTGAGTGTCAGTGCAAGTGTGCAGTTGACAGAGAACATGGCTGCAGTCTTTGTCTCTGGGCTTCTGAGTCACTAATGGCAGCTCCTCCTTGGAGCTCACTTACTTTTTCTTTTTTTACCTTATTCACCAGAGATAGAAGAAGACCCATTTTTCTGCTAGTCAGTATGGTATTCCCTGTGATGGGGACATTCATTCATTCATTCATTCATTCATTCATTCATTTACAAAAAGCTTTGGAACTCCTTATAAATCCAAGGTTGATCTTCAATTTCTAATTCCCTTGCTTCTATCTCCTGAGATTTTAAATATATACCACCAGGTTCATTTCTTCTTTTACCCATTCTTCTCGGGCAGTGGACAGGTGTCAAGGCCCTGCAAGCCTTACCCTTTAGTTGGATAAAGCCGTACTGTGAGACAGAGAGCTCAGGATGTGTGCTCCCGTAGGGCTTAACGTCTTGTGTCTCTGTGCTTGTTGCTGCTCTCAGTAAATGTTTTCTGGGTGAATGTTTAATGACTGCCTCAGAAGAAACCAGCATGTAGTGTAGCACAGGTGCAGAGCTCGGCTAGGCTGACTGTGCGGGGCTTGCAGGGCAGGAGCAGGTCAGCCATGCTGACTGTGCAGTGCTTGATCTATGCACAGTGATCTCAGGTTCTTCTAAGTGTTCAGAAGTGTCTAACGCAGGCTGGGGACATGGCTCAGCAGTTAAGAGCATTTGTTTTTTTGCAGGGGAAGTGGGTTTGCGTCTCAGCACCCATATGACAACTTACAACTGTGGGTAACTACAGTTCCAGGGGATCTAGCGCCCTCTTTCGACCTCTGAGGGCATTGGGCCATACTGGCACATACCGGCACATACCGGCACAGTGGTTACTCATAGACATAAGAGAAAATAAATAAATAAATTTTTTAAAAAGCAAAAATGTATAGTGTTTAAGATTGCATTCTCTCTGCAGTTGTGCATTAAACCCACTCTTAGATACTATAGGCTTTATTGTATACAGTTTCATGACACCTTCACCAATGAGAATATGAAACAAAAATTATCTTTCAGTGATATGTGCCTATCAGCATGTCTTCAATGTGCTGATATGTTTGTCTTCCTTGTTTCTTTCTCTGCCTCATTAAAAACGCTGCTTGTAAAGTTTTAATACTTCATTAAATTAAAAAGAATTGCGTATACCTTTGGTCCTTGTGTTTAGGAGGCAGAAGCAGGCAGATCTTTGTGAATTCGAGACCAGCCTGGTCTACATTGTGAGTTCCAGAACAGACAAGGCTGTGAAGAGAAAGCTTGTCTCAAAAAAACCAAGCAAAGCAATAATAACAAAATTGGTATTGAACTTTTTAAAAATAGTTTCATTTAACCCAGGCTGGACTTGAACTTACAGTATAATGGAGAATGACCTTGAATGTCTGATCATCCTGCCTCTACCTCTCAGTGTTGAGATTATGTTGGGGAAATCATGATGAGAAAAAAGGAAGAAGCCAGGTATTGTACAAGATCAGGTTTGAGACTTCACCCTGGTCTATGTGGCACTGGGGAACGAACCCAGAGACTCACAAGTGCCAGGCAAACATTCTTCCAACGGAACTGCACCACCAGACATTCACATAGAGATTCATTCATTCATTCATTCATTCATTCATTCATAGCCCATTATCTGACACATGGCAGGCACTACATAATGAGTGACAAACTGAGGACCATAATGTCTAGTGGATGCTGCCTGTACACACAGGTACCCTTGGCTCCCTTCCCACAGAGCCTGAATGCTTTATTCCTCATCATTATGTCCCTTAACCTTTGGAGAGGCTTCCTGTGAGCTCTCAGACAGCCTTTCCTCAGAGTGGCCATGAGCTTACATCCTTTGGGAATGCCCTGGAGCCAGTGGTTTACCATATAGGCTCACTAATGGAGGGAAGATGATTCAGCTCTCTTTACTCCATAGTTTATGGACACAGATGTTTCTATGAGGTGCACTTCCTTTCTTTACTTTGTAATCACCATGGTTTTCTGTCCACAAGTGCAGCAATAGGAAACTCCAGCTCATTTGCCCTAGAGCAGACCAAATGACAGCATTCTTCATCCTCCATAGACGCAGCCTGAGGCTGAATGAACCCTAATCTTTCACCATCCGCAGCTTCTTCCTATGCTCCTAACCCAATCGCGTGGAAGAATCCTTTTGCAGGTCCTGCTTCTGGAGAACCCAAACTAAAAAACCAGTGTTGGTTCTCGGGGCTCAAATTGTATTGCAAGGTATTTTTCTGGGTGTTTAGATTGAAAATAATGAAAATGTTCTAAATATGCAGGTAATATCAGAAAGTGTTCAAGACAGGGCTTTTGTAATGATTCTCCAGTTTCATTTTTATGATGTAAAAAAAAAAACCCACCTCGTTTAGGAAACTGTGCACAGTACAAATATTGATAGGAATATTTTTGAACATTACCATATTAATAGTGATTTTCTGAATGAAGAAAAACAATATTTTTTCCTGCAGGGTGGGTGCACGTGTGCATCTGTGTGTGTGGGAATGCTTGTGTGTGTGCATTTGTGAATGTGGAGGGGAGTGTGTATAGTGTCCGATCCAAGATTTCTACCCCTGGGCTGTACTTCTTCTGGTATAGAAGCTCATGTTTTGAAGAAGAGGGGGAGGAAACAATTAAGCAAGAAACAGAGCACCCCCCTCAAAAAAAGACCCGTAGGCAGTTGACATTGATGGCAAATGAGACTACCCACATATTAGAGCTGAAGAGACCCTGAGGCATGAGTCACAGAGAAAACACAGCTGGTATGAGCAGGGCATTCCAGCACATGCAGGAATGCCACTAATCCATTTCTGAATACTTGGGGAAATGTAGTCAACTGTGTCACAAATACCTCCCTGTTGGCTATTTCCCATCTCACCTCACACTGTCTCCATTTGTACACCTCCCAAGATCGGTTTCTCTCACTGTCCCAAAATAGCTAGTCAACTTTCCTTCCATCTCCTGATGATTCTAGCCACAGCAGGACCTGAAATGCCGACGGAAAGAGCGGCAGCTGAAATGTGTGGCTTTCAGAACGCTTATGTATATTTTCCAAGGAGAGTAGATCACCGGCACCTGAAAGGAATCGTAAATGTACCATTAATGAAACAGGAGACCATCATTTCCGCAGCCAAACTAGTGTCAGGAGTTGACACCATTCTGAGAGGAGAGAACAACAAAATAAAATCATGAGTCCAGATAGCTCCACTCGGCACAGGCATTGGGTGAATGACACTTGGGGAAACACACATCCATATCCTTTAAGTGAAAAACCCTCGGGCTTTTGACAACTTGACACACGGAACACAAACCTCTACAGGCTATTTAGCCTAAGACAGATGATTGTCAATTTTCTCCAGTTTTATTTTATTTCGTTTTTGTTGTTGTTGTTGCTGTTAATAGTCCATAAACACAGAAGTCCCTATTAGGTACAGCACTTTTTCCTTATTTGAAATCACCATTAAATTGCTCTCTAACAACACTGTAGAGTGACCGCACACCTCACTGTACGCTAACTTTATAATCTTGCCCTCTTTCCCTTGGGCTTTGCCTGCTTAGCTGCCGGTCCTGTGGCTCCGAGTGTGTAATCAGGCCCGGTCTCCTGCTGAGCACCATCAGGAAAATGGCAGCTCTTGCTGAGAGACAGCAGAGCCCTTCCCAGTCATGGAGATGAGGAAACATGACAGATATGACAGACATTTCCAAATCTGTGTGAAGCATTAATCTTAATGTATGCTGTGTGTCCCTACTTAGTAAATATTTATTTGACTGTGAAAGATAGGAACGGTAATCACTGCCCTCCTTCGGATAGAGTTCCCAGGGTAAGCCCCAACGCCCTTACCTTAAGGGAGGCTCAGGACTCCATGCAGGTATTTTAATATGAAACATGAGAAAAGAAGAGCTGCAAGAGGCAAGATTTCCATTCTGGAGTCAACTCGAGCATTTTTCTATACTGTGTCTGAAGTATTTCCTTTGTCAAATGGGCACAACATACACTGGCTCAGCAGCTAACAAGAATCTTGTTTAGCTAGAAATAATTTCTGAGCGACCCAGCTTGCCAATGAGATCCTATCTAAAGACCTGTCAACTTAGCCGACATAATCTGTTCCAGCTTCCTTGCCTGAATTTTCTATTGTGGTCTTCTGAGATATTTCTGTCCCATCCTCTCAGAGCATCTGTCTAGGGCCACCATCGTGTAGAGAAATCTATTTTGCTCATTAAATTAAATATATGGAGAAATTGGCAGGCAGCAGACTGGGTTCTAACAACAATGCTACCCGCATAGAGGTCGCACTTTCTGCGTGTACTATCTCCATTAATCTAAACACTTCCTGTGATGCGGGCGCCATTGTCTCTGTGTCACTAGAGGAAGAAGAGAAAACTGAGATGTTTGGAGGATTCTCTCTCCAGTGTCACAGAACTGGAAGAGCAATCTGAAATTTTCAAGTCTGGTCCGGTGTTCTGACTGCTAACAGAGCATTGCACACATAAAGGCACTTTGTACATCTTAAATCTTTTTTAAAAATGTTACTTAACTGCTACAGCGAAGAGTGAAAAATGCGCTTGTTAGTTTTGTCTGGGTGGTCAGCCATCCAGGGCATTTCTAATGAGGCAATGAACCCAACCAGGGTGAGGGGACGAGCTGCCAAGCTTTTCACATCAACTTTGTGTGCACTAATTAAACATCATGCCTGGATAAGTGGCCCAGGATGGCAAAGTCCACAGCTTCTCACAGATGGTTACATGAAGTCGCATGGTTGGTTGGAGAGGATTTGGTCATGAAGAAGACACAATTCCAAGTCTCCTCTCTCAGCTCTGTGTGACCAGGTACCTTAATATTTTTTTTGCATAAGTAGCAAGCGGTGATGTGAATGTCAGGTGACTTCAGATATCAGATTTCCCTTGGTGTGTACATGCTAACGGTGTGTTTATTTTATTATATATAAATATTATATGTTATAATCATTATTATATATTTATTAGAGCATACAAAGAAAGTGACATATACTGGACCATGAGACTGAGCTCTAAAAATTAATCCATTATTAATTTTTTTTTACCCTTTCAATCGACACTGCTTATCTTGGCTAGATCTCTTAAAAATCCTTTGACCTTTTGCAAACTGCTTCATTTACCCAGTTTGCTCTCTTCACTTCCTCGTAGTAAATAGACCTTCCTTGGAATGTTCCCTTGATAAAAACTTATATTAAGTTTCATATAGAGTAGATATGTTTGAAAAACTTACAAGATATTGCTCATCCTGTTCTTCTGACCACCTGCGCAGGGATGTATTTGCTGATGGCTAACGGGAAAATGGGTCACATAAGGTCTAAAGTAATATGATTCAGGAGCTATGACCTCAACAGTAGTCTCCTTATGTAACCAGAGAAAAGGTTGCACACTTGGCACAAACAGACCCATAATCTTAGATCCCAAACTCAATGTCCGATCTAGTACTGATTTTGGAGAACAAGGTTTTACTTGGCACCATAATGAGTATTTTCACATATGTTATCCCATTAATGTGTAAGCAAACCTGTGAGGGAATTCCATGTTTAGTGTCTCTAAACACAGATAAAGAACTTGTGGGAAATGCGATCATTTGCTCAAGTTCTGAGCTGGGGTGTGAACTAGAGTTGATCTTTTGCTTGTTCTCTTGCTCTCTCTCTCTCTCTCTCTCTCTCTCTCTCTCTCTCTCTCTCTTCCTTTCAGGTAGTTTCTCAACTCTGTAGCTTCTGCAACCTCAGACTTAGGGTAATGCTCCTGCCTCAGCCTCCAAAACATTGGAACTGTAGTCATGAGCCACTCACAACCAGCTGGAGTCCAGGGTTGGATTCTATGTCAAACGTCAATTCTATGTTCAAGTGGTGATTTGGTGTAACCAGCTCCTATTGTTAATCAGACCTGGTAAATTAAGCAATGGAGAAAGCACCAAGCTGCTCTGGTTTATTTTGTCCACTAGTCATCTTGAGGGAACTATTTACAGTCTGAAGCCATTTTGCCCAACAGTTAGCTCGAGAACGACAAGCTTATAATGCTCCTGCTGATACTTTTTTTTTTTACACGTGGGTTAGTTACTTTTCTCACTGCTGTGACAAAATGTTAGTCAAAGGTAAGTCCTGAAGTGCTCCTTTTGGCTCATAGCCTGTCATAACAGAAGTCACAGCAGCAGTAGCACAAGGCAGCTGGTCACATGGCATACACTGTCCAAAAACAGACAGAGAAGAGGGCTGGTATTCAGCTCACTTTCTTTTTATTCAGCCCAGGACCCCAACCCATGGCATGGCGCCACTCATATTTAGATTGAGTCTTCCTACCTCAGTCAATTAATATACAACCTCTCTCATAGACATTCTCTGATGTATTTGTCCTAGGCAATTCTAGAGTTTACCATTTTGATGTCAGTCTTAGTCATCCCATCACTCTACCAAGATATAGAAATGGTGACTGTAGTAGTCAGTGTTCTCTAGAGGAACAGAAATGATAGCAAAGTATATACATATATGTATATATTCATATATATGCATGCACATATATATGTATATGCATACATACATATATAGATATATAGAAAGGGGATTTATTAGAAAGGCTTATAGGCTATGGTCCAGAGAGTGCAGCAATGGCTGTCTACTGAGGGTCCAAGAATCCAATAGTTGTCCAGTACATGAGCCTGGATGTCTCAGCTGGTCTTCAGTATATGCTGAAATCCCAAAGAAGTAGGCTCTAATGCCAGGGAAGGAATGGACTTGTTAGTGAGAGCAAAATCAAAATCAAACAGGCAAAGAGCAAAAACTTCTTCTTTCACATCCTTTACAAAGTTTGCCAGCAGAAGGTGTACCCTACATTAAAGGTGGAATCTTCCATCTCAAAAGATCCAGATTAAAAGTAGGTCTTCCCACTTCAAATAATTTGGTTAAAAGAAAGAACCTCAAAGATGTATCCAGCCACTTGGATTTTAATGAATTCCAGATGTACTCAAGTTGACAACCAAGAATAACTGTTACACCAACCTACTATAAAAAAGGGCAGTGTTTGGTCATTCATTTGTTTCAAATAATCAGCTGGGGGATGATGTTTGAGGTGGAAGTAGGCTCATCATCAACCCTTTAGAGATATGTTTTTGTAATCTAGATTCCTTTCTCTACAATGGTCACACAAATCATTACATACTCAGCACATAATAAATGACTTAGGTTTACTTGAGGAGAACTCTTTGACTTTTTGACTTGGAAGGAAGATGAACTGGGTAAGGTAAGAAGGATATGTGAACATTGGTTTCTTCTTTTTTTCAAAATTTATTTTTTTTAAAATTTTATTAATTTATTGAACTTTAATTTCTGCAATGAAAGGATGAGGTTTCTCGGTTAACACAACTGTGTTCTGAAGATGCATTTATTTTTATGCTCTACAATGTAGGTAGTTTATACCTCCAACATCTGGAGCTAAGTCAGGTAGAGGCAAAGTTTTCATAATAAGAGAGCATGATTTCTGCCAGGAAATATTAAATCCCTCCAAATCCAAGGAAGGTTTGTCTCTTGATGAATTCAATGCTAAGTGACAACAATGTATCTAGATTAGACAATGAAGTGGCTTAACCTTGGTAGCATTTTATATAATACAACAATTGTGGAAGTCTACTAGTTATAGGAGGGCTTGAAAATGTTTTGTTTCTTTTGACAATTTTTCCTTTTATTGGATATTTCTTAAATTTACATTTCAAATGTTATCCCCTTTCCTGGTTTCCTCTCCAGAAACCAGCTATCTCCCGCTGCTTCTGTGAGGGTGCTACTCCAGCTACTCACCCATTCCCTCCCACTTCCCTACCTGGACATTCCCCTACTCTGGGGCATTCAGCCTTGACAGGACCCAGGACCTCTCCTCCCATTGATGCCTAACAAGACCACCCTCTGCTACATATGCAGCTGGATCCATAGGTCCATCCCTGTGTACTGTTGGGGTGGTGGTTTAGTCCCTGGAAGCTCTGAGGAGTCTGGTTGGTTGATATTATTGTTCTTCTTATGGGGTTGCAAACCCCTTCAGCTCCTTCAGTCTTTTCTCGAACTCCTCCATTGGGGACCCCATTCTCAGTTCAATGGTTAGCTGCAAGCATCTGGCTCTGTCCTCTCAGGAGACAGCTATATCAGGCTCTTGTCAGCATGTACTTCTTGATAGCCACAATGTTGTCTGGGTTTGGTGGCTGCATATGGGATGGATCCCCAGGTGGGGCAGACTCTGGATGGCCCTTCCCTCAGTCTCTGCTTCACACTTTGTCTCCATATTTCCTCCTGTGACTGTTTTGTTCTCCCTTCTAAGTACTGAAGCATCTACACTTTGCTCTTCCTTTTTCTTGAGCTTCATGTGGTCTGTGAATTGTATCTTAGATATTGGGCTAATATTGACTTATCAGTGAGTGGAAACCATGTGTGTTCTTTTGTGACTGGGTTGCCTCATTCAGGATGATATTTTCTAGTTCTATCATTTGCCCTCGAATTTATGAAGTCATTGTTTTTGATAGCTGAGTAGTACTCCATTGTGTAGATGTATCACATTTTCTGTATTCATTCCTCTGTTGAAGGACATCTGGCTTCTTTCCAGCTTCTGGCTATTATAAATAAGGCTGCTATGAACATAGTAGAGCATCCTTGCTATACGTTGGAGCATCTTTTGGGTATATGCCCAGGAGTGGTATAGCTAGGTCCTTGGGTAGTAATATGTTCAATTTTCTGAGGAACCGCCAGATTGATTTCCAGAGTGGTTGTACCAGCTTGCAATCCCACCAACAATGGAGGAGCATTCCTCTTTCTCCACATCCTCGCCAGCATCTGCTGTCACCTGAGTTTTTGATCTTAGACATTCTGACTGGTGTCAGGTAGAATCTCAGGGTCATTTTGATTTGCATTTCCCTGATGACTAAGGATGTTGAACATTTCTTTAGGTACTTCTCAGCCATTCAGTATTCCTCAGTTGAGAATTCTTTATTTAGCTCTATACCTCATTTTTAATAGGGTTATTTGATTCTCTGGAGTCTAACTTCTTGAGTTCTTTTTATATATTGGATATTAGCCCTCTAATTAGATATAGGATTCATAAAGACCTTTTCCCAATCTGTTGGTTGCCGTTTTGTCCTAATGACATTGTCCTTTGCTTTACAGAAGCATTGCAGTTTTATGAGGTCCCATTTGCCGATTCTTGATCTTAGAGCATAAGCCATTGGTGTTCTGTTCAGAAAACTTTCCCCAGTGCCCATTTGTTCACAGTTCTTCCCCACTTTTTCTACTGTTAGTTTCAGTGTATCTGGTTTTATGTGAAGAACCTTAATCCACTTGGACTTGAGCTTTGTACAAGTTGATAAGAATGGATCAATTTGCATTCTTATACATGCAGACTGTCAGTTGAACCAGCACCATTTGTTGAAAATGCTATTTTTTTCCATTGGATGGTTTTAGCTCTTTTGTTAAAGATCAAGTGACCATAGGTGTGTGGATTCATTTCTGGGTCTTCAATTCTATTCCATTCATCTTCCTGCCTGCCTCTGTACCAATACCATACA
Organism: Rattus rattus; assembly: GCF_011064425.1. Classification (NCBI taxonomy): domain Eukaryota; kingdom Metazoa; phylum Chordata; class Mammalia; order Rodentia; family Muridae; genus Rattus; species Rattus rattus. Next base: position 96,657,508 of record NC_046154.1, read on the forward strand.
GTTTTCTTTTCTTTTTTCTTTTTTCTTTCTTTCTTTCTTTCTTTCTTTCTTTCTTTTTTTCTTTCTTTTTTTCTTTTTTTTTCATCACTATTGCTCTGTAATACAGCTGGAGGTTAGGGATGGTGATTCCCCTAGAAGTTCTTTTTATCATTGAGAAG